>NW_028321443.1:0-91507 GCF_062004578.1 Staurois parvus
TGTAGGAGGTTGGGATTTCCATGGCCGGGCTGTAGGAGGTTGGGATTTCCATGGCCGGGCTGTAGGAGGTTGGGATTTCCATGGCCGGGCTGTAGGAGGTTGGGATTTCCATGTCTGATGTCTGGGCTGTAGGAGGTTGGGATTTCCATGGCCGGGCTGTAGGAGGTTGGGATTTCCATGGCCGGGCTGTAGGAGGTTGGGATTTCCATGGCCGGGCTGTAGGAGGTTGGGATTTCCATGGCTGGGCTGTAGGAGGTTGGGATTTCCATGGCCGGGCTGTAGGAGGTTGGGATTTCCATGGCCGGGCTGTAGGAGGTTGGGATTTCCATGGTCGGGCTGTAGGAGGTTGGGATTTCCATGGCCGGGCTGTAGGAGGTTGGGATTTCCATGGCCAGGCTGTGGGGAGGGGATAGGTGGAAAGATGACAATGCAGAATGTAAAGCACACCTTACCTGGCACAGAGTTGGATGGATCCAGTGTGTGACGAGGGGTGACAACCAGGGAGGAAAGGTCACAAAGCAATGTCCCTCAAACAGATGATCAGAGAAAGCAGCAGGCAGCAGCAGGCTGAGGTACCAGACTGACCTGTTTATCAAGCACAGGCTAAATGTCCAGCAGTCTACCTAAGCAATCCTGAGTAGGGAAGGTGTGCAGAGCCCTGGGCTGCAGTGCTGAGTAACAACCAGTAGATGGTGAAGCCTCTGAGCAGAACATTACACTATGGTGTACCCCTCATCGACTCATTTACATCGCTCTTCCATGACCTAACTACCTAGAACCTCCTTGGAACTATATGATATATATTGGGGATTTACACCTCCAAAATACACTAAAACCTTTCTTCTTAATTTGTCTGGTAAACAGGCCGGTCCTCTTCCTTTTTAGTAATCTGTCTGGTAACAAGGTCGGTCTTCCTCCTTTGTAGTAATCTGTCTGGTAACAAGGCTGGTCCTCTTCCTTTGTAGTAATCTGGTAACAAGGCCAGTCCTTTCCCTTTTGTAGTAATCTGCCCGGTAACAAGGCCGGTCCTCTTCCCTTGTAGTAATCTGCCTGGTAACAAGGCCGGTCCTTTCCCTTTTGTAGTAATCTGCCCGGTAACAAGGCCGGTCCTCTTCCCTTGTAGCAATCTGTCTGGTGACAAGGCCGGTCCTCTTCCCTTGTAGTAATCTGTCTGGTAATAAGGCCGGTCCTCTTTAAAATGAAGCTTACCTGACCAAAACCAGATTTTCATATTCTGTCCTCTTACACGAATAAAATGTGTACGTCTGCTTTTGTTTTGTGCTGTAAAGGCAGAACTTCTCGGCCTTGTTCGGTCCCACAGCATGGTGGGTTTGCTACATCATTGCTATCCCAGGAGGCAGTGCGTTACTAAGCCGCAAGTCTGCAGCAGATGAGGAACTGCCACTGGGCACTATAAGGTGGGTCTACTAGAAGCTGGAGGCACTTGGTGTATGCACAGGATCCTGCTGTACAAGTGCAGATGGGCCCCTCGTCTCTGCCACCTCCACAGTCCAGAAAGGGACCAGCAGCCCAAATCTGGGGGGGGGGTGCATGGGCAGGTGAGTTCAGCTTCCAGTAGTAAGTGCAATGATCAGCATAGTTACCAGATATCTGGAATTTACACCCCGAAAAAGCCTGACGTGTTCAGATCCGGCAGCACAGCTGTAGTATGAAATCGGATTCTCTGATGTTTGATCGAATTCTCATCATCCATCGAAGGTCCATCGAAGGTCATCCAGGTTCTCTCATCGTATTTAATAGTAATATTTACCCGAACTCTCTCCATCCAATCAGAGGAAAGTCTTCATGTTGTGATTAATGATCTTCAGAGGCCGAATGGTGGATGGATGAGAGGATGGAGATGAATGTGTCGCCCGCTCCCTCCAATGTCTGCCTCAGAGCTCGTGGCGTGTCCTGGCTGATGCGCGCAGCGGTGTCACATTTTCGCACAGCCGGAGGGCGCCCAGTAATTTCAGATCTCAATTTCTACTCAGCAAAATTGCAGGTTGTAAAATGCTGGCCAGGCAGGGACAGTCTATAGGACTTCACAGCCGATGGGAGATGGAAAATAGATTTTGTAAAGCCGGAGAAACGTCTGCCGCTTGTTTATGGTTTAAAGAGCACCGGTCACCGCCAAAACCGTCACCGCCAAGACCATCACCGCCAAGGCCATCACCCCCAAGGCCATCACCGCCAAGACCATCACCCCCAAGGCCATCACCGCCAAGACCATCACCGCCAAGACCATCACCGCCAAGGCCATCACCGCCAAGACCATCACCGCCAAGGCCATCACCGCCAAGGCCATCACCGCCAAGACCATCACCGCCAAGGCCATCACCGCCAAGACCATCACCCCCAAGGCCATCACCGCCAAGACCATCACCGCCAAGGCCATCACCGCCAAGGCCATCACCGCCAAGACCATCACCGCCAAGGCCATCACCGCCAAGGCCATCACCGCCAAGACCATCACCGCCAAGGCCATCACCGCCAAGACCATCACCCCCAAGACCATCACCGCCAAGGCCATCACCGCCAAGGCCATCACCGCCAAGACCATCACCCCCAAGACCATCACCGCCAAGACCATCACCGATAAGACCATCACCGCCAAGACCATCACCGCCAAGACCATCACCGATAAGACCATCACCGCCAAGACCATCACCGCCAAGGCCATCACCGCCAAGACCATCACCGCCAAGACCATCACCGCCAAGACCATAACCCCCAAGACCATAACCGCCAAGGCTATCACCGCCAAGACCATCACCGCCAAGACCATCACCGCCAAGGCCATCACCGCCAAGGCCATCACAGCCAAGACCATCATCGCCAAGGCCATCACCGCCAAGGCCATCACCGTCAAGACCGTCACCGCCAAGACCATGACCGCCAAGACCGTCACCGCCAAGACCATGACCGCCAAGACCGTCACCGCCAAGACCATCACCGCCAAGGCCATCACCGCCAAGACCATCACCCCCAAGGCCATCACCGCCAAGGCCATCACCCCCAAGACCATCACCACCAAGGCCATCACCGCCAAGACCATCACCGCCAAGACCATCACCCCCAAGACCATCACCCCCAAGACCATTGGATAGATTGCACGGCAGTGTGAAGTATGCGATCAAGAGCCAGATGAGAGCTCAGCCCTGTTCCAGCAATCACCCCTCCCCCACCTGTTTCCCATTGTGGGCAGGTGAGGACCACGCATCAGTCATTGTGGGGAGATGAGGACCATGCTGGGCCATTGGGTGCTCCTGATGAAGGTCACTATGTAACAGCTCACCAGATAAGTCTGTGGATCACCTACCTGGAATCACCATCCCCCACACATCTCCCATTGTGGGCAGATAAGGACCACTCGGTTCCCTTGGCTGCTTTTGATGAAGGTTGCCATCCAACAACTCACCAAAAAAGTCTTTGGGTCACTTACCTGGAGCAAAGTGGGTACTCATGACATCTGATGAGCTTGTTCTGGGTCAATGGCTCACCAATCAGTGAAGAACAGATAACGACAGCCTGGAACCCGACATCTTCAAAGACCAGTCAACACTGGAGCTGCCCATATTTCTGGCCTTGGGGAGGTAGATGAATGTCTTTGTTTATTTCCTATTGTTATCATCTGTTACCATGGCGGTGGAGTAAATATAGAGAATCTGAATATTGTTCCGGCAGCTTAGGTTGGGGAAGGATTTAGGGATGAACGAGTCTAAAGTTGGAGCATCGCACCGAGATATTTGAGTCCAAATAGTTTATTCCAATCACTGTTTATAGAGCCAACACATTTCGGGGGCTGTGACTCCCTTCGTAAGGACCTGAGAATATGAAACAATGAAGCACCGTCTGTGGACTCTGAGATCCATATACAGATCAGGTTACATAGCTGATAAGGTCCATCCGATTCAACACGTGTAAGAATTGTGAATACACACAGAACACGTCAACAACC
Organism: Staurois parvus; assembly: GCF_062004578.1. NCBI lineage: Eukaryota > Metazoa > Chordata > Amphibia > Anura > Ranidae > Staurois > Staurois parvus. The sequence continues at coordinate 3,962 of NW_028321443.1, forward strand.
CTTCGCCAACCTACTAGACAAATAATGATTGCCTCCTGTGCCCTTCTGGGTGGATGTCCCCTCACTTCCTGTTCTGTCTGGATCTCATCAAATAAGAAATGATAGGAAGTCTCCCCACTAAAGTCACAGATTCTAATAAATACCTGACAGAGGTGGTTAGCCATATGTCATTGCAGCACTGGAGTCCCTGTACAGTCTGTATGTCTTCCTATTATTTACACCAAGAATCCAGAAACTGGCCGGAATAGTCGTTTTCTTCCACAAACTGGCCAGGATGGTCATCTTCTATCACAGATTGGCCAGGATAGTCACCTTCTTCCACAATCTGGTCAAGGATGGTCACCTTCTACCACAAACTGGTCCAGGATGGTCACTTCTACCACAAATTGGCCAGGATAGTCATCTTCTTCCACAATCTGGTCCAGGATGGTCACCTTCTTCCACAATCTGGTCCAGGATGGTCATCTTCTACCACAAACTGGCCAGGATGGTCATCTTCTACCACAAACTGGCCAGGATGGTCATCTTCTACCACAAATTGGCCAGGATAGTCATTTTCTTCCACAATCTGGTCCAGGATGGTCATCTTCTACCAAAAACTGGCCAGGATAGTCATCGTCTACCACACACTGGTCAGGATAGTCATCTTCTACCACACACTGGCCAGGATAGTCATCGTCTACCACACACTGTCCAGGGTAGTCATCGTCTACCACACACTGGCCAGGATAGTCATCGTCTACCACACACTGGCCAGGATAGTCATCGTCTACCACACACTGGCCAGTGTAGTCATCGTCTACCACACACTGTCCAGGGTAGTCATCATCCACCACACACTGGCCAGGGTAGTCATCTTCCACCACACACTGTCCAGGGTAGTCATCTTCTACCACACACTGACCAGGGTAGTCATCTTCCACCACACACTGTCCAGGGTAGTCATCTTCCACCACACACTGGCCAGGGTAGTCATATTCCACCACACACTGGCCAGGATAGTCATCTTCCACCACACACTGTCCAGGGTAGTCATCTTCCACCACACACTGTCCAGGATAGTCATCTTCCACCACACACTGTCCAGGATAGTCATCTTCCACCACACACTGTCCAGGGTAGTCATCTTCCACCACACACTGTCCAGGATAGTCATCTTCCACCACACACTGTCCAGGATAGTCATCTTCCACCACACACTGGCCAGGGTAGTCATCTTCCACCACACACTGTCCAGGGTAGTCATCTTCCACCACACACTGTCCAGGGTAGTCATCTTCCACCACACACTGTCCAGGATAGTCATCTTCCACCACACACTGTCCAGGATAGTCATCTTCCACCACGCACTGTCCAGGATAGTCATCTTCCACCACGCACTGTCCAGGATAGTCATCTTCTACCACGCACTGTCCAGGATAGTCATCTTCTACCACACACTGACCAGGATAGTCATCTTCCACCACAATCTGATCCAGGATAGTCATCTTCTACCACACACTGGCCAGGATAGTCATCTTCTACCACACACTGACCAGGATAGTCATCTTCTACCACACACTGACCAGGATAGTCATCTTCTACCACACACTGTCCAGGATAGTCATCTTCTACCACACACTGTCCAGGATAGTCATCTTCTACCACACACTGTCCAGGATAGTCATCTTCTACCACACACTGTCCAGGATAGTCATCTTCTACCACACACTGTCCAGGATAGTCATCTTCTACCACACACTGACCAGGATAGTCATCTTCTACCACACACTGACCAGGATAGTCATCTTCTACCACACACTGACCAGGATAGTCATCTTCTACCACACACTGTCCAGGATAGTCATCTTCTACCACACACTGGCCAGGGTAGTCATCTTCCACCACAATCTGATCCAGGATAGTCATCTTCCACCACAATCTGATCCAGGACAGTCATCTGCCACCACAATCTGATCCAGGACAGTGTGTGTCTGTACTGGAAGCTCCATCCTCCATGGTGAAGGATCCTGTACAGTGCCGTATAACTGAACTATAAAATGAAATATTAAGAATCGGGTTATGGAGACAAGATGAAAGCCTAGAAAGATCTTTCAGTTCTGAATGCCATTCCTGACATTCGTCTCAGCGCTGCGTTCCCAGGATGAGGCCTCTTTGGCCCAGATGTTGGCACACAGCAACGGAGCGCAGGAGAGGTTCTGAACCACCATCCTGGTGGAGATCTCCTCCTGACCCGTCTCCATAACCGAGGCTAACTGCCGTCATTTGTTTCGCTCCTGTCCCTGGGGCGGCTTCCTTTGTCACGGCTCAAACTTCCCTCACGCTCCATTGAACAATTTACATTGCAAGACGGGAACGCCGAGGCCTGCCGCCGGTGACTGGGAGACAATCAGCCAATGGACTTCTCTCAGGACTGAGGCCGCCTGTGTTCACCCATTGATGGACTTCTCTCAGGACTGAGGCCATCTGTGTTCACCCATCGATGGACTTCTCTCAGGACTGAGGCCGCCTGTGTTCACCCATCGATGGACTTCTCCCAGGACTGAGGCCGCCTGTGTTCACCCATCGATGGACTTCTCCCAGGACTGAGGCCGCCTGTGTTCACCCATCGATGGACTTCTCCCAGGACTGAGGCCGCCTGTGTTCACCCATCGATGGACTTCTCCCAGGACTGAGGCCGCCTGTGTTCACCCATCGATGGACTTCTCCCAGGACTGAGGCCGCCTGTGTTCACCCATCGATGGACTTCTCCCAGGACTGAGGCCGCCTGTGTTCACCCATCGATGGACTTCTCCCAGGACTGAGGCCGCCTGTGTTCACCCATCGATGGACTTCTCCCAGGACTGAGGCCGCCTGTGTTCACCCATCGATGGACTTCTCCCAGGACTGAGGCCGCCTGTGTTCACCCATCGATGGACTTCTCCCAGGACTGAGGCCGCCTGTGTTCACCATCGATGGACTTCTCCCAGGACTGAGGCCGTCTGTGTTCACCCATCGATGGACTTCTCCCAGGACTGAGGCCGCCTGTGTTCACCCATCGATGGACTTCTCTCAGGACTGAGGCCGTCTGTGTGCACCCATCGATGGACTTCTCCCAGGACTGAGGCCGCCTGTGTTCACCCATCGATGGACTTCTCTCAGGACTGAGGCCGTCTGTGTTCACCCATCGATGGACTTCTCCCAGGACTGAGGCCGTCTGTGTTCACCCATCGATGGACTTCTCCCAGGACTGAGGCCGCCTGTGTTCACCCATCGATGGACTTCTCTCAGGACTGAGGCCGTCTGTGTTCACCCATCGATGGACTTCTCCCAGGACTGAGGCCGCCTGTGTTCACCCATCGATGGACTTCTCCCAGGACTGAGGCCGCCTGTGTTCACCCATCGATGGACTTCTCTCAGGACTGAGGCCGCCTGTGTGCACCCATCGATGGACTTCTCCCAGGACTGAGGCCGTCTGTGTGCACCCATCGATGGACTTCTCTCAGGACTGAGGCCGTCTGTGTGCACCCATCGATGGACTTCTCCCAGGACTGAGGCCGCCTGTGTTCACCCATCGATGGACTTCTCCCAGGACTGAGGCCACCTGTGTTCACCCATCGATGGACTTCTCTCAGGACTGAGGCCGCCTGTGTTCACCCATCGATGGACTTCTCCCAGGACTGAGGCCGTCTGTGTTCACCCATCGATGGACTTCTTGCTGGAGACTTCTCGGTGAATTATAAAGACGGCTCTTCTCTCGGGACTTCACTTTGTTCTTTTTTGTTGTATATAAAATGGATACATAAAGATCATCACAGAAAATGGAGCTGTTGTGTCAGAGGAAGGTGCAAGGATGCTATATTTGTGCAGTAAGTGGCCCGACCCTCAACCTACCAATCATATCTATAACTACAAACTGTTTTCATTACCTGCCTTATTTTAGTCCTGGTGATGTCATCACTGGGTCTCTGTGCTTTTCTATGCAATGCAATCAGATCATGGCTGGTGGGAGGGGCCAGCAAGGTGCTTTACATAGCTTACTGAAAACATCCCAGCACCCTGCCTCACTACTTCTCTTCAGAGTCCTCAGATGCAAGCAGTGGGAGGAGTTATGCAAATATTAAAATGCCTTGATGGGTGGGCATCAGTCTGGAGGAGCGTTCCTAGGCAGGCTGCATGCAGAGTACCCAATATAACATCCATATGTGATGCTGAGCTAATGAATAAAAGGGACGGGGCCAAGGGGCAGTCAGACTGGGGAGGAAAGAGCTAGATGATGCTGGATGTCCTCCAGCCAGGAAATGAGGCGGAGCTCTATCTGACTTCCTGCAGCTTCTGATGCACATTGTGAGGATCTCCCAGTGTGCAGTGATATCAGAGTACCCAGGGGAGGAGCCGGTACACCTGTGCAAGACTGGAGGGGAGGAGCCGGTACACCTGTGCAAGACTGAAGGGGAGGAGCCGGTACACCTGTGCGAGACTGAAGGGGAGGAGCCGCTACACCTGTGCGAGACTGAAGGGGAGGAGCCGGTACACCTGTGCAAGACTGAAGGGGAGGAGCCGGTACACCTGTGCAAGACTAGAGGGGAAGAGCCGGTACACCTGTGCAAGACTGGAGGGGAGGAGCCGGTACACCTGTGCAAGACTGAAGGGGAGGAGCCGGTACACCTGTGCAAGACTGAAGGGGAGGAGCCGGTACACTCAGGGACGGATTGACCATTTGGAAACTCGGGCACTGCCTGAGGGCCCGGGGTCAGTAGGGGGCCCCATGAGATGCCCCTGGTACCTTTTTCATAGGCTTTTTTTGAGTTTGGGCAAGGACACAGGGGCCCCATGATCCCCTATTGCCCGGGGGCCCCATGAGTTGTCAGTCCACCCCTGGGTACACCTGTGCAAGACTGAAGGGGAGGAGCCGGTACAGCTGGAGGGCAGAGTTCAGCTTAACAATTGGCGCTGTTTCAGGTGGCCGGCGATTTCTGACTCTCAGAGAATATATCCAAAATGTTTGAATTGCCACAAGTGAGGGGAGAACTTCCTTTGAAGGGGTGACAACCATGCTGCACTGCTCCTGAATTCAGAGCAGAGTCCACCACCTTGTCCACCACTGTCTACACCACCGAGGACACCACCAGGTCCACCACTGCATCCACCACCGCGTCCATCAGGTCCACCACCACGTCCACCACCGCACACACCACTGGGTCCCCCACCAGGTCCACCGCCACGTCCACCATCACGTCCACCACCCCATACACCACCAGGTCCACCACCATGTCCACCACAGCATGCACCACCAGGTCCACCGCCATGTTCTCCACCACGTCCACCACCACATCCACCACTGTCTACACCACCGAGGACACCACTGCATACATCACCAGGTCCACAACCACATCCACCACCACATCTGTCAGGTCTACCACCACGTCCGCCATCACGTCCACCACCGCACACACCACTGGGTCCCCCACCAGGTCCACCACCACATCCACCACCACGTCCACCACAGCATACACCACCAGGTCCACCACCAGGTCCACCACAGCATACACCACCAGGTCCACCACCACATCCACCACAGCATACACCACCAGGTCCACCACCACATCCACCACAGCATACACCACCAGGCCCACCACAGCATACACCACCAGGTCCACCACCAGGTCCACCACCACGTCCACCACAGCATACACCACCAGGTCCACCACCACATCCACCACCACATCCACCACAGCATACACCACCAGGTCCACCACAGCATACACCACCAGGTCCACCGCCGCGTCCATCACCGTGTCTCCTCTCATTAAAGTCTTGAAATGATGATGTTCTTATTATCGTCCTCGCCGAGTGAGTGGCGTTCAGATCCATCGCCAGGGAAGACATTTATGGATTTTAATGTCCCGTAATTATCTGCGCCGGGCTCTTGTTTGTTGATCGGCGTTCCCCCTCCCCCGCCCGCGATGTTTGTTTATCTCCGATGGCGTCCTCCTCTTTAAACTTTGTCTGATGCCGCGCTCTTCTCTCTTATCTGAGTTTGGGAATTAGTGCCGCCTGATCTGAGAGCCGCCGCGGGAAGGAAGATACGCCGATGATAACGATGGTGGCGAGGGTCAAATACTGGAAACAACCGCGCCGCCGCGATATTCCGATAATGTGATCTCCGATCTGGAGGAAACCTAAGACCCTGGCAGTGCCCATCCCCCCCATTACTCATCCCCTTATCCCCCCCATTACCTATCCCTTCACCCCCCCATCCCTTCACCCCCCCCCCCATTACCCATCCCCTCTCTATCCCATCTCCTCACCCCCCTCCCCCCATTCCCTCATCCACACATCCCCTCACCCCCCCAGTGAAAAGAGAAGCAGCAGACTGATGAGCTCCCCTCTCTGTCACTCTGCTCTCTCCTCCTATCAGCACCTGAACTAAATGTCTGCTTGTGCTGCTTCTTCCTCTCACACTCCAGCCCTGCTGTACAGAGACTGCGGGAGGCTGACCCCGGGACACAAGCAGTTACTCCCACGGCTCGGATTTATTGATTACAGAGCTGCATCGAGTCGTGTCTTTTATCTGCCTGGAGTTCGGCTTTTATGACAAAGAATAAACGCAGCATCCAGCATCATGGCGTCCTGCGCTGAGGGGATGGCGTCCTGCGCTGAGGGGATGGCGTTCTGCGCTGTGTGGATGGCGTTCTGCGCTGTGTGGTTGGCGTCCTGCGCTGAGGGGATGGCGTTCTGCGCTGAGGGGATGGCGTTCTGCGTTCTCTGGTTGGCGTTCTCTGGTTGGCGTTCTGCGTTCTCTGGTTGGCGTTCTGCGCTGTGTGGATGGCGTTCTGCGCTGAGGGGATGGCGTTCTGCGTTCTCTGGTTGGCGTTCTGCGTTCTCTGGATGGCGTTCTGCGCTGTGTGGATGGCGTTCTGCGCTGTGTGGATGGCGTTCTGCGCTGTGTGGATGGCGTTCTGCATTCTCTGGTTGGCGTTCTGAGCTGTGTGGATGGTGTTCTGCGTTCTCTGGTTGGCGTTCTCTGGTTGGTGTTCTGCGCTGTGTGGATGGCGTTCTGCGCTGTGTGGATGGCGTTCTGCGCTGTGTGGATGGCGTTCTGCGCTGTGTGGATGGCGTTCTGCATTCTCTGGTTGGCGTTCTGAGCTGTGTGGATGGTGTTCTGCGTTCTCTGGTTGGCGTTCTCTGGTTGGTGTTCTGCGCTGTGTGGATGGCGTTCTGCGCTGTGTGGATGGTGTTCTGCGTTCTCTGGTTGGCGTTCTCTGGTTGGAGTTCTGCGCTGTGTGGATGGCGTTCTGCGCTGTGTGGATGGCGTTCTGCGCTGTGTGGATGGTGTTCTGCGTTCTCTGGTTGGCGTTCTCTGGTTGGTGTTCTGCGCTGTGTGGATGGCGTTCTGCGTTCTCTGGTTGGCGTTCTCTGGTTGGCGTTCTGCGCTGTGTGGATGGTGTTCTGTGCTGTGTGGATGGCGTTCTGCGTTCTCTGGTTGGCGTTCTCTGGTTGGCGTTCTGCGTTCTCTGGTTGGCGTTCTGCGCTGTGTGGATGGCGTTCTGCGCTGTGTGGATGGCGTTCTGCGCTGTGTGGATGGTGTTCTGCGTTCTCTGGTTGGCGTTCTCTGGTTGGAGTTCTGCGCTGTGTGGATGGCGTTCTGCGTTCTCTGGTTGGCGTTCTCTGGTTGGCGTTCTGCGCTGTGTGGATGGCGTTCTGCGCTGTGTGGATGGTGTTCTGCGTTCTCTGGTTGGCGTTCTCTGGTTGGTGTTCTGCGCTGTGTGGATGGCGTTCTGCGTTCTCTGGTTGGCGTTCTCTGGTTGGCGTTCTGCGCTGTGTGGATGGTGTTCTGTGCTGTGTGGATGGCGTTCTGCGTTCTCTGGTTGGCGTTCTCTGGTTGGCGTTCTGCGTTCTCTGGTTGGCGTTCTGCGCTGTGTGGATGGCGTTCTGCGCTGTGTGGATGGCGTTCTGCGTTCTCTGGTTGGCGTTCTGCGCTGTGTGGATGGCGTTCTGCATTCTCTGGTTGGCGTTCTGCGCTGTGTGGATGGCGTTCTGCGCTGTGTGGATGGTGTTCTGCGTTCTCTGGTTGGCGTTCTCTGGTTGGAGTTCTGCGCTGTGTGGATGGCGTTCTGCGCTGTGTGGATGGCGTTCTGCGCTGTGTGGATGGTGTTCTGCGTTCTCTGGTTGGCGTTCTCTGGTTGGTGTTCTGCGCTGTGTGGATGGCGTTCTGCGTTCTCTGGTTGGCGTTCTCTGGTTGGCGTTCTGCGCTGTGTGGATGGTGTTCTGTGCTGTGTGGATGGCGTTCTGCGTTCTCTGGTTGGCGTTCTCTGGTTGGCGTTCTGCGTTCTCTGGTTGGCGTTCTGCGCTGTGTGGATGGCGTTCTGCGCTGTGTGGATGGCGTTCTGCGTTCTCTGGTTGGCGTTCTGCGCTGTGTGGATGGCGTTCTGCGTTCTCTGGTTGGCGTTCTGCGCTGTGTGGATGGCGTTCTGCGTTCTCTGGTTGGCGTTCTGCGCTGTGTGGATGGCGTTCTGCGCTGTGTGGATGGCGTTCTGCGCTGTGTGGATGGCGTTCTGTGTTCTCTGGTTGGCGTTCTGCGTTCTCTGGTTGGCGTTCTGTGTTCCCTGGTTGGCGTTCTGCGTTCTCTGGTTGGCGTTCTGTGTTCTCTGGTTGGCGTTCTGCGTTCTCTGGATGGCGTTCTGTGTTCTCTGGTTGGCGTTCTGCGTTCTCTGGTTGGCGTTCTGCGCTGTGTGGATGGCGTTCTGCGCTGTGTGGATGGTGTTCTGCGTTCTCTGGTTGGCGTTCTGCGCTGTGTGGATGGCGTTCTGCATTCTCTGGTTGGCGTTCTGCGCTGTGTGGATGGCGTTCTGCGCTGTGTGGATGGTGTTCTGCGTTCTCTGGTTGGCGTTCTCTGGTTGGAGTTCTGCGCTGTGTGGATGGCGTTCTGCGCTGTGTGGATGGCGTTCTGCGCTGTGTGGATGGTGTTCTGCGTTCTCTGGTTGGCGTTCTCTGGTTGGTGTTCTGCGCTGTGTGGATGGCGTTCTGCGTTCTCTGGTTGGCGTTCTCTGGTTGGCGTTCTGCGCTGTGTGGATGGTGTTCTGTGCTGTGTGGATGGCGTTCTGCGTTCTCTGGTTGGCGTTCTCTGGTTGGCGTTCTGCGTTCTCTGGTTGGCGTTCTGCGCTGTGTGGATGGCGTTCTGCGCTGTGTGGATGGCGTTCTGCGTTCTCTGGTTGGCGTTCTGCGCTGTGTGGATGGCGTTCTGCGTTCTCTGGTTGGCGTTCTGCGCTGTGTGGATGGCGTTCTGCGTTCTCTGGTTGGCGTTCTGTGTTCTCTGGTTGGCGTTCTGCGTTCTCTGGATGGCGTTCTGTGTTCTCTGGTTGGCGTTCTGCGTTCTCTGGATGGCGTTCTGCGTTCTCTGGTTGGCGTTCTGCGCTGTGTAATAAAAACAGAAACGCTCCGACGTCAACTCATCATCTTCACTCGGATGAACAAATAAATGGAATTGTTGGCCCGGCCGCCTCCTGACACCGACATGTACGGGATCTACACATCAATTATACATCAGAGCCGGGTGTGGGGGCTCCCTGTACTTGTCTCCCCGAGCCGCGCTCTTCATGTTTATGTGTTGTATGAAGAACATTGGAACAAGCGAGGAGCAGAGCGTTCCGTATCCCATAGCAACCAATGCTAGGAGCAGAGCGTTCCGTATCCCATAGCAACCAATGCTAGGAGCAGAACGTTCCGTATCCCATAGCAACCAGCGCCAGGAGCAGAGCGTTCCATATCCCATAGCAACCAATGCTAGGAGCAGAACGTTCCGTATCCCATAGCAACCAGCGCCAGGAGCAGAGCGTTCCATATCCCATAGCAACCAGCGCTAGGAGCAGAGAGTTCCATATCCCATAGCAACCAGCGCTAGGAGCAGAGCGTTCCGTATCCCATAGCAACCAGCGCTAGGAGCAGAGCGTTCCGTATCCCATAGCGACCAGCGCTAGGAGCAGAGCGTTCCGTATCCCATAGCGACCAGCGCTAGGAGCAGAGCAGGGAGCGCACCATACACAGCGGACATCGGTGGAGGATCATCGGGGGGTACAAGCGCTATGTACAGATATACGGCGACCAGCGATCCCTACTCTTGTTAGTTTAGTAAATCAGCCCCCATCTGAGTATACTGGGAGTACTGGGAGCGCACTGTGTGGTCACCGCCCCGGGGGGGCTCCGTTCTTTCAGTAGATGTTCTATTTCTGGGCTCTTCGGCCCCCACATGGGGGAAGGAGCTTTGTAGTCCCGGAATCTCTCCTCATTCCCGGGACCGGCGGAGGGTTTTCACTTTATATCCTTCTGTTCAGTTGGAGAGGAAAGACGGAGCCGGAGCGTCAGGAACATGGAATCCATCTTCAGCGATTGTGCGAGGAGAGCGGATAGGAGGAGCTTAGAGGATGTACTTCATTCCGCAGAACCGGAGTCTCCGAATAACCCGGGAGGGGAACTCCATCTACACAACGCTCCTCCATGGACTCCACGCCGCCAAATCTACACAACGCTCCTCCATGGACTCCACGCCGCCAAATCTACACAACGCTCCTCCATGGACTCCGCACCACCAAATCTACACAACGCTCCTCCATGGACTCCGCACCACCAAATCTACACAACGCTCCTCCATGGACTCCGCGCCACCAAATCTACACAACGCTCCTCCATGGACTCCGCTCCACCAAATCTACACAACGCTCCTCCATGGACTCCGCACCACCAAATCTACACAACGCTCCTCCATGGACTCCGCGCCGCCAAATCTACACAACGCTCCTCCATGGACTCCGCGCCACCAAATCTACACAACGCTCCTCCATGGACTCCGCGCCACCAAATCTACACAACGCTCCTCCATGGACTCCGCGCCACCAAATCTACACAACGCTCCTCCATGGACTCCGCACCACCAAATCTACACAACGCTCCTCCATGGACTCCGCACCGCCAAATCTACACAACGCTCCTCCATGGACTCCGCGCCACCAAATCTACACAACGCTCCTCCATGGACTCCGCGCCACCAAATCTACACAACGCTCCTCCATGGACTCCGCGCCACCAAATCTACACAACGCTCCTCCATGGACTCCGCACCACCAAATCTACACAACGCTCCTCCATGGACTCCGCACCACCAAATCTAAACAACGCTCCTCCATGGACTCCGCGCCGCCAAATCTACACAACGCTCCTCCATGGACTCCGCACCGCCAAATCTACACAACGCTCCTCCATGGACTCCGCACCACCAAATCTACACAACGCTCCTCCATGGACTCCGCACCACCAAATCTACACAACGCTCCTCCATGGACTCCGCACCACCAAATCTACACAACGCTCCTCCATGGACTCCGCACCACCAAATCTACACAATGCTCCTCCATGGACTCCGCACCACCAAATCTACACAACGCTCCTCCATGGACTCCGCACCACCAAATCTACACAACGCTCCTCCATGGACTCCGCGCCGCCAAATCTACAACAATGCCAGAAATATCTGAAATGCACTTCAATGATGAGAGTCGCTATGCATGCCGCGTGCCACACGCCAACCAGAACCAGATTTCCCCAAACCGCGTCCCAGCCGTTCCCTACAATGGGACTAACCTTAGGGGTGCGAAGGGTTAACAGACACCCCATAATATAAACCACAAAGAGTCCAAATCAGTCAGGTGTGTAGCCCCCCTCCAGAGGATGAGGACCCCGACCCCAGCAGGACAGCATTACAGGACATCTAGTCCTACTGGACAGTGGAGGAGGGGTTGGGGGGGCCATAGATGCTCAGAGACGGCTCATCTTTCTGCCAATCACCTTCTGTGGTAGACGGTTTGACTTTTCTTGTATTTGTCACATTTTTTAGGGCTTTACTAAATCTCATTTAAACAGTTACAGGCGTGTTGGTGGTCCAGGTAAAGGTGGGACGGCGCGTGTTGGTGGTCCAGGTAAAGGTGGGACGGCGCATGTTGGTGGTCCAGGTAAAGGTGGGACGGCGCGTGTTGGTGGTCCAGGTAAAGGTGGGACGGCGCATGTTGGTGGTCCAGGTAAAGGTGGGACAGCGCCTGTTGGTGGTCCAGGTAAAGGTGGGACGGTGCGTGTTGGTGGTCCAGGTAAAGGTGGGACGGTGCCTGTTGGTGGTCCAGGTAAAGGTGGGATGGTTCCTGTTGGTGGTCCAGGTAAAGGTGGGACGGTGCCTGTTGGTGGTCCAGGTAAAGGTGGGATGGTTCCTGTTGGTGGTCCAGGTAAAGGTGGGATGGTGCCTGTTGGTGGTCCAGGTAAAGGTGTCAGTTAGAAGGTGTCATAGAAGATATTGCAGGAATATACAGGTCAGCCACACGCAGAGAGAGGATCCGGGGCCCCTACAGTTACTATATGACAAGATACAATGTAACATACACAGTGAGAGGATCCGGGGCCCCTACAGTCACTATATGACAAGATACAATGTAACATACACAGCGAGAGGATCCGGGGCCCCTACAGTCACTATATGACAAGATACAATGTAACATACACAGAGAGAGGATCCGGGGCCCCTACAGTTACTATATGACAAGATACAATGTAACATACGCAGAGAGAGGATCCGGGGCCCCTACAGTTACTATATGAGAAGATACAATGTAACACACACAGCGAGAGGATCTGGGGCCCCTACAGTCACTATATGACAAGATACAATGTAACATACACAGCGAGAGGATCCGGGGCCCCTACAGTCACTATATGACAAGATACAATGTAACACACACAGAGAGAGGATCCGGGGCCCCTACAGTTACTATATGACAAGATACAATGTAACATACACAGAGAGAGGATCCGGGGCCCCTACAGTTACTATATGAGAAGATACAATGTAACATACACAGCGAGAGGAAATGTTCCTTCATAGAATGATGCTACAAAGTAGCGATGGATGTTGGATGTCGCCGTCATTTCCAATCATGACAACCTTCTGATGAAGGACTTTGTTGTTGGTGACGACATGGAGCGTTCCTCACTTTGGGGGACGTACATTTAGTTACACTTTGTAGTCTTCATGGGAGAGAAGAGTAGTGGAATCAGCAGAAGTTCCGTGATTGAATGACGTAACGTTTCCACCTCGTCTGCCGAGTCCCTATGGATGTTAAATAGATTCAAAGGGAAGCTTTATAAAATGATTAAATCCGGTGGGGGGGGGGTGGGGGGGAGTTATTTATTTTTGTGATCTGTAGCTCATTATTTGCAAAAATAGTAAAAGCGGATCTTCCTGCAATCCTCACCTCCTCTCTGGGGCTGCACCTCCCCTCATCCCAGTCCTCTTCTGCGTTCATTGCTGCCAGTTGAAGACTGTTTGATACTCTTCACCTGGACAGGAAGTGAGGGGGATTCCCCTGCTGGGGACACATGACAAAGGGTATAACACGGGGGATTCCCCTGTTGGGGACACATGACAAAGGGTATAACACGGGGGATTCCCCTGCTGGGGACACATGACAAAGGGTATAACACGTGGGATTCCCCTGCTGGGGACACATGACAAAGGGTATAACATGGGGGAATCCCCTGCTGGGGACACATGACAAAGGGTATAACACGGGGGATTCCCCTGCTGGGGACACATGACAAAGGGTATAACACGGGGGATTCCCCTGTTGGGGACACATGACAAAGGGTATAACACGGGGGATTCCCCTGCTGGGGACACATGACAAAGGGTATAACACGGGGGATTCCCCTGCTGGGGACACATGACAAAGGGTATAACACGTGGGATTCCCCTGCTGGGGACACATGACAAAGGGTATAACATGGGGGAATCCCCTGCTGGGGACACATGACAAAGGGTATAACACGTGGGATTCCCCTGCTGGGGACACATGACAAAGGGTATAACACGGGGGATTCCCCTGCTGGGGACACATGACAAAGGGTATAACACGGGGGATTCCCCTGCTGGGGACACATGACAAAGGGTATAACACGGGGGATTCCCCTGCTGGGGACACATGACAAAGGGTATAACACGTGGGATTCCCCTGCTGGGGACACATGACAAAGGGTATAACACGGGGGATTCCCCTGCTGGGGACACATGACAAAGGGTATAACATGTGGGATTCCCCTTTTGGAGACACATGACAAAGGGTATAACACAGGGGATTCCCCTGCTGGGGACACATGACAAAGGGTATAACACGGGGGATTCCCCTGTTGGGGACACATGACAAAGGGTATAACACGGGGGATTCCCCTTCTGGGGACACATGACAAAGGGTATAACACGGGGGATTCCCCTGCTGGGGACACATGACAAAGGGTATAACACGGGGGATTCCCCTGCTGGGGACACATGACAAAGGGTATAACACGTGGGATTCCCCTGCTGGGGACACATGACAAAGGGTATAACATGGGGGAATCCCCTGCTGGGGACACATGACAAAGGGTATAACACGTGGGATTCCCCTGCTGGGGACACATGACAAAGGGTATAACACGGGGGATTCCCCTGCTGGGGACACATGACAAAGGGTATAACACGGGGGATTCCCCTGCTGGGGACACATGACAAAGGGTATAACACGGGGGATTCCCCTGCTGGGGACACATGACAAAGGGTATAACACGTGGGATTCCCCTGCTGGGGACACATGACAAAGGGTATAACACGGGGGATTCTCCTGCTGGGACACATGACAAAGGGTATAACATGTGGGATTCCCCTTTTGGAGACACATGACAAAGGGTATAACACGGGGGATTCCCTGCTGGGGACACATGACAAAGGGTATAACACGTGGGATTCCCCTTTTGGAGACACATGACAAAGGGTATAACACGGGGGATTCCCCTGCTGGGGACACATGACAAAGGGTATAACACGTGGGATTCCCCTGCTGGGGACACATGACAAAGGGTATAACATGTGGGATTCCCCTTTTGGAGACACATGACAAAGGGTATAACACGGGGGATTCCCCTGCTGGGGACACATGACAAAGGGTATAACACGTGGGATTCCCCTGCTGGGGACACATGAAAAGGGGTATAACACGGGGGATTCCCCTGCTGGGGACACATGACAAAGGGTATAACACGTGGATTCCCCTTTTGGAGACACATGACAAAGGGTATAACACGGGGGATTCCCCTGCTGGGGACACATGACAAAGGGTATAACACGTGGGATTCCCCTGCTGGGGACACATGACAAAGGGTATAACATGTGGGATTCCCCTTTTGGAGACACATGACAAAGGGTATAACACGGGGGATTCCCCTGCTGGGGACACATGACAAAGGGTATAACACGTGGGATTCCCCTGCTGGGGACACATGACAAAGGGTATAACACGGGGGATTCCCCTTCTGGGGACACATGACAAGGGGTATAACACGGGGGATTCCCCTGCTGGGGACACATGACAAGGGTATAACCCAGCAGTAAGGATGAAGGCGTTGTGTCGGGGTTGGGTGGAATGAGATGCGCAGAGTCCTGACTCCTCAGATTTATGAATGATTAATGTGAGATTGGAGTTCCGGGAATGCGGTTTTCCCTGGGGGGGGGGGGTGAGGGTGGGGGGGGGGTGGGGATGGATTCGGAGATTGGCTCATTATTTACTCCTCACCATATGTAGTAAATTAGGGAATGAGTGTCTTTTGCCTCGACTCTCCATTCTGTACGGAGCGGAGGAATCCATTAGCGGGACGTCTGTGAGCGCCATTCCTCGACTTGTCAATCACAGAACAAACTTTCATCCTTCAGAGTCAGCGCTGATTAACGAGGACGCCGAGCGATCATTATCTCCTGACATGACTTTGATTGACAGCTCGTCCCATTAAATGGGCGGAGGACCACCCGCCGCTCAGCCGATCGATAGTTGGACAATGTAGGGACGTCTGTCATAACAACATATCAGAGATAATTAGCCGTCATCCTGGAGGATAATAATGTCCCACAATACGGGGAATTTCCGTCATCCATGGTGGAACGTCTCCCATCAAATCACCTTTATTATCTCAAAGTCACATCATTCTTCCCTATATCAGCGCAGCTGTGCATCTGATATACTGAGATCGGAGGAGCGGGATTGGTGGATGGATCCCAACCGTACCGATCAATGGGGATCCCAACTGTACTGATCAATGGGGATCCCAACTGTACCGATCAATGGGGATCCCAACTGTACCGATCAATGGGGATCCCAACCGTACCGATCAATGGGGATCCCAACTGTACCGATCAATTGGGGATCCCAACTGTACTGATCAATGGGGATCCCAACTGTACTGATCAATGGGGATCCCAACTGTACCGATCAATGGGGATCCCAACTGTACTGATCAATGGGGATCCCAACCGTACCGATCAATGGGGATCCCAACTGTACCGATCAATGGGGATCCCAACTGTACTGATCAATGGGGATCCCAACTGTACCGATCAATGGGGATCCCAACTGTACTGATCAATGGGGATCCCAACTGTACTGATCAATGGGGATCCCAACCGTACCGATCAATGGGGATCCCAACCGTACCGATCAATGGGGATCCCAACCGTACCGATCAATGGGGATCCCAACTGTACCGATCAATGGGGATCCCAACCGTACCAATCAATGGGGATCCCAACTGTACTGATCAATGGGGATCCCAACTGTTCCGATCATGGGGATCCCAACCGTACCGATCAATGGGGATCCCAACCGTACCGATCAATGGAGATCCCAACTGTACCGATCAATGTGCCATCAATGGGGGGCACAACTGTACCGATCAATGTGCCATCAATGGGGGGCCCCCCAAGGGACAGTGGGTCATCAATAGGGGGCACCAAGTATCAGTGTGTCATCAAATGGGGCCCCATGTGTCAGTGTGTCATCAATGGGGGGCCCCCAGATGTGTGTGGGGTCATCAAATGGGCCCCTAGGTGTCAGTGTGTCATCAAATAGGCCCCCAAGTAACAATGTGTCATCAGTGGGGGTCCCTAAGTGTGTGTGTTTTATCAAATGGGCAACCAGGTGTCAGTGTGTTATCAATAGGGGGCCCCCAAGTGTCAGTGTGTCATCCAATGGGCCCCATGTTTCAAGGTCTCTATGCCTTCTACAATCATTGTAAATTCCTCCAGCATTATACTAGTAGTATGTGAATAGTCTGGGGTGCTCTGTGCTTGGATCGAACATTGGGACGTTTCTCTAACTCATTGATTTCCTTTTCTTGCAGCTCTACATCCAGACCACCACGCTCACCATCTCCATGAATCTTAGTGCCTCGGTGGCTCTGGGGATGCTCTACATGCCCAAGGTGTACATCATCATCTTCCACCCGGAGCTGAATGTCCAGAAACGCAAGCGCAGCTTTAAGGCGGTGGTGACGGCGGCCACTATGTCATCGCGTTTGTCACACAAGCCCAGCGACCGGCCCAACGGGGAAGCCAAGACGGAGCTCTGCGAGAATGTGAACCCAAACAGTGAGTATCCCCGACCATACCACCAAGAGAAGCCAACAATAAAGTCCTCCCAACTTGTGACCATGGTAACTAATGTGCCAGGCAGGTAAATTCGTACAGGTGGCAGGAGCAGAGAGAGCGGGCAATGGGAGAAGGGGGAATAGGTGGTGGAAGCAGAGGGAGCGGGCAATGGGAGAAGGGGGAATAGGTGGTGGAAGCAGAGGGAGAGAGCGATGGGAGAAGGGGGTGTGAGTGGTGGGTAAACCTGTACGAATTTACCCTCGGGGGGGGTAGTGCTGGTGGTGGGAGCAGAGAAAACAGGTGGTTGGAGCAGGCAATGAGACCAGGGGGAATAGGTGGTGGAAGCAGAGGGAGAGAGCGATGGAAGAAGGGGGTGTGGGTTGTGGAAGCAGAGGGAGAGTGTGATGGGATAAGGGGGAATAGGTGGTGGAAGCAGAGGGAGAGAGCGATGGAAGAAGGGGGTGTGGGTGGTAGGATCAGGGGAGTGCGGGTGGTAGGAGCAGGGAAAACAGGTGGTTGAAGGAGAGGGAGCAGCAAATGGGAGAAGGGGGAATAGGTGGTGGAAGCAGAGGGAAAGAGTGATGGGAGAAGGGGGAATAGGTGGTGGAAGCTGAAAGAGAGAGAGCGATGGGAGAAGGGGGTATGAGTGGTGGGATCGGGGGGGGGGGGGGGGTCCGGGTGGTGGGAGCAGGGAAAACAGGTGGTTGGAGCAGAGGGAGCAGCCAATGGGAGCAGGGGGAATAGGTGGTGGAAGCAGAGGGCGAGAGCGATGGGAGAAGGGGGTGTGGGTGGTGGGATCAAGGGAGTGCGGGTGGTGGGAGCAGGGAAAACAGGTGGTTGAAGCAGAGGGAGCAGCCAGTGGGAGCAGGGGGAATAGGTGGTGGAAGCAGAGGGAGAGAGCAATGGGAGAAGGGGGAATACATGGTGGAAGCAGAGGGAGTGAGCGATGGGAGAAGGGGGAATACGTGGTGGAAACAGAGGGAGAGAGCAATGGGAGAAGGGGGAATACGTGGTGGAAGCAGAGGGCGAGAGCGATGGGAGAAGGGGGTGTGGGTGGTGGGATCAAGGGAGTGCGGGTGGTGGAAGCAGGGAAAACAGGTGGTTGAAGCAGAGGGAGCAGCCAGTGGGAGCAGGGGGAATAGGTGGTGGAAGCAGAGGGAGAGAGCAATGGGAGAAGGGGGAATACGTGGTGGAAGCAGAGGGAGAGAGCAATGGGAGAAGGGGGAATACGTGGTGGAAGCAGAGGGCGAGAGCGATGGGAGAAGGGGGTGTGGGTGGTGGGATCAAGGGAGTGCGGGTGGTGGAAGCAGGGAAAACAGGTGGTTGAAGCAGAGGGAGCAGCCAGTGGGAGCAGGGGGAATAGGTGGTGGAAGCAGAGGGAGAGAGCAATGGGAGAAGGGGGAATACGTGGTGGAAGCAGAGGGAGTGAGCGATGGGAGAAGGGGGAATACGTGGTGGAAACAGAGGGAGAGAGCAATGGGAGAAGGGGGTGTGGGTGGTGGGAGCAGAGGGAGAGAGCAATGGGAGAAGGGGGTGTGGGTGGTGGGAGCAGGGAATACAGGTGTTTGGAGCAGGGGGAGCAAATGATAGTAGCAGAAGGAGCAAGAAATGGGAGCACGGGGTGGGAGAAAGGGAGGTGTAGGGTGTGAGCAGGGGGGTGTGGGTGGTGGGAGAAGGGGGAGCGAGAGATGGAAGCAGGGGGAGATCTGTGTGTTCTGGTTGAAGTGATTCAGAGTCAAAACAGTCCACATGTGATCCTTGCGATCCGAATGGCTACAAGTCTGAGCCCTGAAGAAGGCGGTTCCGGTTCCTCTGAAACATGTCGGCTTTTTTGAATATATCTTAACACCTAAACTGAGGCCATGCGGACCGTTTGCACGTTGGAATATCGACGTTAAGAAAGACCTCTAATCTGTAGCCATTTATTTTATAAACTCCGCCCACATCCATGTGGAAAACAGAGAAATTTTACCAAACAGTGACTTTAGGGACCCCCCCGCAGTGACGGCGATCCCACCACTGCTGAGAAACATGCAGAGGGGCAAAAAGGACGAAACACTCCAGGAACCGCCATGGTTTGTACACTCCATCTCTAGAGGAATGGGTATGGGGTGGAGTCTAACCCTCGACCAATCATCTTCAGAGATAGGAATGGGTATGGGGTGGAGTCTAACCCTCGACCAATCATCTTCAGAGGCAGGAATGGGTATGGGGTGGAGTCTAACCCTCGACCAATCATCTTCAGAGGCAGGAATGGGTATGGGGTGGAGTCTAACCCTCGACCAATCATCTTCAAAGATAGGAATGGGTATGGGGTGGAGTCTAACCCTCGACCAATCATCTTCAGAGGCAGGAATGGGTATGGGATGTACAAGGAGTCTAGTCCTCTCTGGTTGCTAGGATACGTGGAGTCCAGTTCTCGGTCCTCTCCGGTTGCTAGGATACATGGAGTCAAGTTCTCGGTCCTCTCTGGTTGCCAGGATACGTGGAGTCCAGTTTTCGGTCCTCTCCGGTTGCTAGGATACGTGGAGTCCAGTTCTCGGTCCCCTCCGGTTGCTAGGATACGTGGAGTCCAGTTCTCGGTCCTCTCTGGTTGGTAGGATACGTGGAGTCCAGTTCTCGGTCCTCTCTGGTTGCTAGGATACGTGGAGTCTAGTTCTGGGTCCTCGCTGGTTGCTAGGATACGTGGTGTCCAGTTCTCGGTCCTCTCCGGTTGCTAGGATACGTGGAGTCCAGTTCTTGGTCCTCTCCGGTTGCTAGGATACGTGGAGTCCAGTTCTCGGTCCTCTTCGGTTGCTAGGATACGTGGAGACCAGTTCTCGGTCCTCTCTGGTTGCTAGGATACGTGGAGTCCAGTTCTTGGTCCTCTCCGGTTGCTAGGATATGTGGAGTCCAGTTCTCGGTCCTCTCTGGTTGCTAGGATACGTGGAGTCCAGTTCTCGGTCCTCTCCGGTTGCTAGGATATGTGGAGTCCAGTTCTCGGTCCTCTCCGGTTGCTAGGATACGTGGAGTCCAGTTCTCGGTCCTCTCCGGTTGCTAGGACACGTGGAGTCCAGTTCTCGGTCCTCTCCGGTTGCTAGGATACGTGGAGTCCAGTTCTCGGTCCTCTCCGGTTGCTAGGATACCTGGAGTCCAGTTCTCGGTCCTCTCCGGTTGCTAGGATACGTGGAGTCCAGTTCTCGGTCCTCTCCGGTTGCTAGGACACGTGGAGTCAAGTTCTCGGTCCTCTCCGGTTGCTAGGACACGTGGAGTCCAGTTCTCGGTCCTCTCCGGTTGCTAGGATACGTGGAGTCCAGTTCTCGGTCCTCTCCGGTTGCTAGGATACGTGGAGTCCAGTTCTCGGTCCTCTCCGGTTGCTAGGATACGTGGAGTCCAGTTCTCGGTCCTCTCCGGTTGCTAGGATACGTGGAGTCCAGTTCTCGGTCCTCTCCGGTTGCTAGGATACGTGGAGTCCAGTTCTCGGTCCTCTCCGGTTGCTAGGATACGTGGAGTCCAGTTCTCGGTCCTCTCCGGTTGCTAGGATACGTGGAGTCCAGTTCTCGGTCCTCTCCGGTTGCTAGGATACGTGGAGTCCAGTTCTCGGTCCTCTCCGGTTGCTAGGATACGTGGAGTCCAGTTCTTGGTCCTCTCCGGTTGCTAGGATACGTGGAGTCCAGTTCTCGGTCCTCTCCGGTTGCTAGGACACGTGGAGTCAAGTTCTCGGTCCTCTCCGGTTGCTAGGACACGTGGAGTCCAGTTCTCGGTCCTCTCCGGTTGCTAGGATACGTGGAGTCCAGTTCTCGGTCCTCTCCGGTTGCTAGGATACGTGGAGTCCAGTTCTCGGTCCTCTCCGGTTGCTAGGATACGTGGAGTCCAGTTCTCGGTCCTCTCCGGTTGCTAGGATACGTGGAGTCCAGTTCTTGGTCCTCTCCGGTTGCTAGGATACGTGGAGTCCAGTTCTTGGTCCTCTCTGGTTGCTAGGATACGTGGAGTCCAGTTCTCGGTCCTCTCCGGTTGCTAGGATACGTGGAGTCCAGTTCTTGGTCCTCTCCGGTTGCTAGGATACGTGGAGTCCAGTTCTCGGTCCTCTCTGGTTGCTAGGATACGTGGAGTCCAGTTCTGGGTCCTCGCTGGTTGCTAGGATACGTGGAGTCCAGTTCTCGGTCCTCTCCGGTTGCTAGGATACATGGAGTCAAGTTCTCGGTCCTCTCTGGTTGCCAGGATACGTGGAGTCCAGTTTTCGGTCCTCTCCGGTTGCTAGGATACGTGGAGTCCAGTTCTCGGTCCCCTCCGGTTGCTAGGATACGTGGAGTCCAGTTCTCGGTCCTCTCTGGTTGGTAGGATACGTGGAGTCCAGTTCTCGGTCCTCTCTGGTTGCTAGGATACGTGGAGTCTAGTTCTGGGTCCTCTCCGGTTGCTAGGATACGTGGAGTCCAGTTCTCGGTCCTCTCCGGTTGCTAGGATATGTGGAGTCCAGTTCTTGGTCCTCTCCGGTTGCTAGGATATGTGGAGTCCAGTTCTCGGTCCTCTCCGGTTGCTAGGATACGTGGAGTCCAGTTCTCGGTCCTCTCCGGTTGCTAGGACACGTGGAGTCCAGTTCTCGGTCCTCTCCGGTTGCTAGGATACGTGGAGTCCAGTTCTCGGTCCTCTCCGGTTGCTAGGATACGTGGAGTCCAGTTCTCGGTCCTCTCCGGTTGCTAGGATACGTGGAGTCCAGTTCTCGGTCCTCTCTGGTTGCTAGGACACGTGGAGTCAAGTTCTCGGTCCTCTCCGGTTGCTAGGACACGTGGAGTCAAGTTCTCGGTCCTCTCCGGTTGCTAGGACACGTGGAGTCCAGTTCTCGGTCCTCTCCGGTTGCTAGGATACGTGGAGTCCAGTTCTCGGTCCTCTCCGGTTGCTAGGATACGTGGAGTCCAGTTCTCGGTCCTCTCCGGTTGCTAGGATACGTGGAGTCCAGTTCTCGGTCCTCTCCGGTTGCTAGGATACGTGGAGTCCAGTTCTTGGTCCTCTCCGGTTGCTAGGATACGTGGAGTCCAGTTCTTGGTCCTCTCTGGTTGCTAGGATACGTGGAGTCCAGTTCTCGGTCCTCTCCGGTTGCTAGGATACGTGGAGTCCAGTTCTTGGTCCTCTCCGGTTGCTAGGATACGTGGAGTCCAGTTCTCGGTCCTCTCCGGTTGCTAGGATACGTGGAGTCCAGTTCTCGGTCCTCTCCGGTTGCTAGGATACGTGGAGTCCAGTTCTCGGTCCTCTCCGGTTGCTAGGATACGTGGAGTCCAGTTCTTGGTCCTCTCCGGTTGCTAGGATACGTGGAGTCCAGTTCTCGGTCCTCTCCGGTTGCTAGGACACGTGGAGTCAAGTTCTCGGTCCTCTCCGGTTGCTAGGACACGTGGAGTCCAGTTCTCGGTCCTCTCCGGTTGCTAGGATACGTGGAGTCCAGTTCTCGGTCCTCTCCGGTTGCTAGGATACGTGGAGTCCAGTTCTCGGTCCTCTCCGGTTGCTAGGATACGTGGAGTCCAGTTCTTGGTCCTCTCCGGTTGCTAGGATACGTGGAGTCCAGTTCTTGGTCCTCTCTGGTTGCTAGGATACGTGGAGTCCAGTTCTCGGTCCTCTCCGGTTGCTAGGATACGTGGAGTCCAGTTCTTGGTCCTCTCCGGTTGCTAGGATATGTGGAGTCCAGTTCTCGGTCCTCTCCGGTTGCTAGGATACGTGGAGTCCAGTTCTCGGTCCTCTCCGGTTGCTAGGACACGTGGAGTCCAGTTCTCGGTCCTCTCCGGTTGCTAGGATACGTGGAGTCCAGTTCTTGGTCCTCTCCGGTTGCTAGGATACGTGGAGTCCAGTTCTTGGTCCTCTCCGGTTGCTAGGATACGTGGAGTCCAGTTCTCGGTCCTCTCCGGTTGCTAGGATACGTGGAGTCCAGTTCTCGGTCCTCTCCGGTTGCTAGGATACGTGGAGTCCAGTTCTTGGTCCTCTCCGGTTGCTAGGATACGTGGAGTCCAGTTCTTGGTCCTCTCCGGTTGCTAGGATATGTGGAGTCCAGTTCTCGGTCCTCTCCGGTTGCTAGGACACGTGGAGTCCAGTTCTCGGTCCTCTCCGGTTGCTAGGATACGTGGAGTCCAGTTCTCGGTCCTCTCCGGTTGCTAGGATACGTGGAGTCCAGTTCTCGGTCCTCTCCGGTTGCTAGGATACGTGGAGTCCAGTTCTCGGTCCTCTCCGGTTGCTAGGATACGTGGAGTCCAGTTCTCGGTCCTCTCCGGTTGCTCCGAGTTACCTCCACCTTCTAGAAGACGGACAGCGATGGATTTTGCTGGCACGCCGATCGGCTCAGGCGGACGCGGTCACATGACTCTGAGATGTGTGTCGGTGAGGCTCCTTATCAGGAGGAGAAGATTAACGGAACGGCACAAAGTATCGCTGTCACAGGTCAGTCACCCCTCCCTAATCCCCGGGGAGGTAAGTACGTGGCACAGAATGGAACCAACACGCCGTCATCCGTCACACCGCGCTCCTCATCCGCAGGAACCGCAAAATACCATCCAAGAAAAACCGCCGCTGAGCAAACCGCTAAATACACGGATAACATACATACAGTGTAGGGGGTTTACCTGTCCATCCAGTCCTGAGATTTACACAGCTCCGTCATGCAGCACAGCCACGTCTGCCAGGGGAAGGCCTCATCTGTCTCTGTTCAGTAACACTTACAGGTACGGTCCCTCCCCCAGCCTGTGATTGGACAGTGAAAAGAGAAGCAGCATACTAATGAGCTCATCTCTCTGGCACTCTGCTCTCTCCTCCTATCAGCATGAACTGATTATCTCCTTGTGCTGCTTTCCCATCCTCCAGTCTGAGCTCTGCTGTACAGGAAGGAATGATTCCTTTGTGTCGTTATATCTGCTGGAGCTTCTAAATGTCCGAATCCTGAATCATATCAAATAAAAGGCGGAGCTTGTAGCTGACATCACAAGTGCTCAGGATATACCGTTCCTCCTGAAGAACCAACAAAAACCGTGACTTTCTCCGAGTCGCTATTTACATGCCATTGACACGCCCCCTTCTTAAAGGGCAATGATCTGGAGGGGGAGGGACTTGTGATGGGATATGAAGCTGTGAGGACAGAGCACTCCTTACAGATCCCCTTCTAATCTGCACATGTCAGGTGACCGGCTGCCTCCTGATCTATGGTCCAGTAAGGGGTGGGGGTCCAGTAAGGGGTGGGGCCAAGCTGCAGGGTGTCCCATGTCCCTGTGAGGTCCTTCACACACCCCCCCCCCCAGGTCATACACAGGGGACTGCGCTGTCCATCCAACATCTCATCCTTCCTGCAGGGCGGATCAGTTGCTTGTGGCTCGGTAGTCACAAGGGGCTGATCTGTGTCAGACATTTGTGAACAGGAACTGCACAGGCACCAGGATTTCCAGGATTGTGTCATCTCTGAGCCGCCATCCCAGTCCAGGAAGAAGATGGTGACCCTGGATGATGCCGGAACATACATGGTGCCGTCCTGGGGAGGAGATCAGATGAAGATATTGTCAGGGGGGGTCCTGTGATCTCTGCTGGAGGGGATAAACGCTGGAGGGGGAGGACATGGACTCAGCATTCATGGACTTGACATATGACGTCTGTTTTCTTCTGGATCCACAGAAAAGGACCTCTTTGTACAGCCTCAGTGCTCTTTCCCTACCTGGCCATGCATGATTTTCCACAGCTGACTACTCAGCGACTGAAAGTGAATCTACAAAATGCCTCCAGTCTGGTGGATAACACTGGGAGCTTGCTTGTCCTGTAACAGACGGAGTGTATTGACGTTTCCTCCTTGTGTGGGTTGGTTGCCCCGTCTCTGCCTATTATTGGGTGGGATTGGCTCCCCGGCGCACGCTGTGCGCTGCACTCGCCATACACATGAAAAGCAGAGCGGGGCGGCGGGGAGAGCGTGACCGGAGTACTGCAGGAGAAAAAGACTCCGGCTGGTCTGAGTGCTCCACGTTGCTGGGGCCCCGGGGCTGAGTGCTGATGGGAGCGGGGCCGCGGCGGCTGGTCTGAGTGTTCCACGTTCTTGGGGCCCCAGGGCTGAGTGCTGATGGGAGCGGGGCCGCGGCGGCTGGTCTGAGTGTTCCACGTTCTTGGGGCCCCAGGGCTGACTGGTGATGGGAGCGGGGCCGCGGCGGCTGGTCTGAGTGTTCCACGTTCTTGGGGCCCCAGGGCTGAGTGCTGATGGGAGCGGGGCCGCGGCGGCTGGTCTGAGTGTTCCACGTTCTTGGGGCCCCAGGGCTGAGTGCTGATGGGAGCGGGGCCGCGGCGGCTGGTCTGAGTGTTCCACGTTCTTGGGGCCCCAGGGCTGAGTGCTGATGGGAGCGGGGTCGCGGCGGCTGGTCTGAGTGTTCCACGTTGCTGGGGCCCCGGGGCTGAGCGTTGATGGGAGCGGGGCCGCGGCGGCTGGTCTGAGTGTTCCACGTTCCTGGGGCCCCGGGGCTGAGCGTGATGGGAGCGGGGCCGCGTCGGCTGGTCTGAGTGTTCCACGTTCCTGGGGCCCCGGGGCTGAGCGCTGATGGGAGCGGGGCCGCGGCGGCTGGTCTGAGTGTTCCACGTTCCTGGGGCCCCGGGGCTGAGCGTTGATGGGAGCGGGGCCGCAGCGGCTGGTCGCATTGTCTGCAGTCGGAGTTCCTCGCGCTCCGGAGATGATGATGTGAAATGAGCGGCTCAGACAGCAAATTACATAATGAGACCTGAAAGCCGAGCGCAGGAAGAGCGAGCGAGACGGCGGGGAGAGCTACAGAGCGTCGAGTGCGCACAATTATCCCAGCGACCCACTCATAGGACCAGAGCCCGACTGCGGAGAGCAGACGCAGCCAATCGGAGGACGTTATACAACCACAGGAAGCAGACGCAGCCAATCAGAGGACGTTATACAACCACAGGAAGCAGACGCAGCCAATCAGAGGACGTTATACAACCACAGAAAGCAGACGCTGCGTCTGCTTTCCGTGGTTGTATAACGTCCTCTGATTGGCTGCGTCTGCTTCCTGTGGTTGTATAACGTCCTCCGATTGGCTGCGTCTGCTTTCCGTGGTTGTATAACGTCCTCTGATTGGCTGCGTCTGCTTTCCGTGGTTGTATAACGTCCTCTGATTGGCTGCGTCTGCTTTCCGTGGTTGTATAACGTCCTCTGATTGGCTGCGTCTGCTTCCTGTGGTTGTATAACGTCCTCCGATTGGCTGCGTCTGCTTTCCGCAGTTGTATAACGTCCTCTGATTGGCTGCGTCTGCTTTCCGCAGTTGTATAACGTCCTCCGATTGGCTCTGTCTGCTTTCCGTGGTTGTATAACGTCCTCTGATTGGCTCTGTCTGCTTTCCGTGGTTGTATAACGTCCTCTGATTGGCTGCGTCTGCTTCCTGTGGTTGTATAACGTCCTCCGATTGGCTGCGTCTGCTTTCCGTGGTTGTATAACGTCCTCTGATTGGCTGCGTCTGCCTTCCGTGGTTGTATAACGTCCTCTGATTGGCTGCGTCTGCTTTCCGTGGTTTTATAACGTCCTCTGATTGGCTGCGTCTGCTTTCCGTGGTTGTATAACGTCCTCTGATTGGCTGCGTCTGCTTTCCGCAGTTGTATAACGTCCTCCGATTGGCTGCGTCTGCTTTCCGTGGTTGTATAACGTCCTCTGATTGGCTGCGTCTGCTTTCCGTGGTTGTATAACGTCCTCCGATTGGCTCTGTCTGCTTTCCGTGGTTGTATAACGTCCTCTGATTGGCTGCGCCTGCTTCCTGTGGTTGTATAACGTCCTCTGATTGGCTGCGTCTGCTTTCCGTGGTTGTATAACGTCCTCTGATTGGCTGCGTCTGCTTTCCGCAGTTGTATAACATCCTCTGATTGGCTGCGTCTGCTTTCCGCAGTTGTATAACGTCCTCTGATTGGCTGCGTCTGCTTTCCGCAGTTGTATAACGTCCTCTGATTGGCTGCGTCTGCTTTCCGCAGTTGTATAACGTCCTCTGATTGGCTGCGTCTGCTTTCCGTGGTTGTATAACGTCCTCTGATTGGCTGCGTCTGCTTTCCGCAGTTGTATAACGTCCTCTGATTGGCTGCGTCTGCTTTCCGTGGTTGTATAACGTCCTCTGATTGGCTGCGTCTGCTTTCCGCAGTTGTATAACGTCCTCCGATTGGCTCTGTCTGCTTTCCGTGGTTGTATAACGTCCTCTGATTGGCTCTGTCTGCTTTCCGTGGTTGTATAACGTCCTCTGATTGGCTGCGTCTGCTTCCTGTGGTTGTATAACGTCCTCCGATTGGCTGCGTCTGCTTTCCGTGGTTGTATAACGTCCTCTGATTGGCTGCGTCTGCCTTCCGTGGTTGTATAACGTCCTCTGATTGGCTGCGTCTGCTTTCCGTGGTTTTATAACGTCCTCTGATTGGCTGCGTCTGCTTTCCGTGGTTGTATAACGTCCTCTGATTGGCTGTGTCTGCTTTCCGCAGTTGTATAACGTCCTCCGATTGGCTGCGTCTGCTTTCCGTGGTTGTATAACGTCCTCTGATTGGCTGCGTCTGCTTTCCGTGGTTGTATAACGTCCTCCGATTGGCTCTGTCTGCTTTCCGTGGTTGTATAACGTCCTCTGATTGGCTGCGCCTGCTTCCTGTGGTTGTATAACGTCCTCTGATTGGCTGCGTCTGCTTTCCGCAGTTGTATAACGTCCTCTGATTGGCTGCGTCTGCTTTCCGCAGTTGTATAACGTCCTCTGATTGGCTGCGTCTGCTTTCCGTGGTTGTATAACGTCCTCTGATTGGCTGCGTCTGCTTTCCGCAGTTGTATAACGTCCTCTGATTGGCTGCGTCTGCTTTCCGCAGTTGTATAACGTCCTCTGATTGGCTGCGTCTGCTTTCCGTGGTTGTATAACGTCCTCCGATTGGCTCTGTCTGCTTTCCGTGGTTGTATAACGTCTCTGATTGGCTGCGCCTGCTTCCTGTGGTTGTATAACGTCCTCTGATTGGCTGCGTCTGCTTTCCGCAGTTGTATAACGTCCTCTGATTGGCTGCGTCTGCTTTCCGCAGTTGTATAACGTCCTCTGATTGGCTGCGTCTGCTTTCCGTGGTTGTATAACGTCCTCTGATTGGCTGCGTCTGCTTTCCGCAGTTGTATAACGTCCTCTGATTGGCTGCGTCTGCTTTCCGCAGTTGTATAACGTCCTCTGATTGGCTGCGTCTGCTTTCCGCGGTTGTATAACGTCCTCTGATTGGCTGCGTCTGCTTTCCGCAGTTGTATAACGTCCTCTGATTGGCTGCGTCTGCTTTCCGCGGTTGTATAACGTCCTCCGATTGGCTGCGTCCGCAGTTGTATAACGTCCTCTGATTGGCTGCGTCTGCTTTCCGCAGTTGTATAACGTCCTCCGATTGGCTCTGTCTGCTTTCCGTGGTTGTATAACGTCCTCTGATTGGCTGCGTCTGCTTTCCGTGGTTGTATAACGTCCTCCGATTGGCTGCGTCTGCTTTCCGCAGTTGTATAACGTCCTCTGATTGGCTCTGTCTGCTTTCCGTGGTTGTATAACGTCCTCTGATTGGCTGCGTCTGCTTTCCGTGGTTGTATAACGTCCTCTGATTGGCTGCGTCTGCTTTCCGTGGTTGTATAACGTCCTCTGATTGGCTGCGTCTGCTCTCCGTGGTCGGGCTCTGGTCCTATGAATGGGTCGCTGGGATAATTGTGCGCACAGAGATGGACAATGACAACCATATTTTGGATCAGACTCTGCAAATCTCATTCTCTCCCTCCCCTTGCAGGAATGTGGTCTGTGTGTGAGTGCATAAGGCACAGCTGGATAGCTTCATGGTTGTAACCCCAATTATCTGGTTCCAGGATGCCATGTTACCTTGCAGCTGGACCGCGATGCCTGCGCCTGTTTTGCGACCTTCGCTCGCTCCTGTACGTGGCGCCGTGCGAATCCCCCCACTTCTCCAATTGTAGAATCTTTTTTTGCTGACATTGTAACATTCCCAAACTCTGCCCCTCCCCCACATGAACTACAGATGACCCGCCGCACCATGAGAGCATGCGACGGGGGCACACCGAGAACATGCCCCTCCCCCACATGAACTACAGA
Organism: Staurois parvus; assembly: GCF_062004578.1. Classification (NCBI taxonomy): domain Eukaryota; kingdom Metazoa; phylum Chordata; class Amphibia; order Anura; family Ranidae; genus Staurois; species Staurois parvus. The sequence continues at coordinate 33,479 of NW_028321443.1, forward strand.
CGACCTGCTGCACCATGGGAGCATGCAATGGGGGTACACCGAGAACATGCCCCTCCCCCACATGAACTACAGACGACCCTCCGCACCATGGGAGCATGCAATGGGGGCACACCGAGAATCTGCCCCTCCCCCACATGAACTACAGACGACCCTCCGCACCATGGGAGCATGCAATGGGGGCACACCGAGAATCTGCCCCTCCCCCACATGAACTACAGACGACCCTCCGCACCATGGGAGCATGAGATGGGGGCACACCAAGAATCTGCCCCTCCCCCACATGAACTACAGACGACCCTCCGCACCATGGGAGCATGAGATGGGGGCACACCAAGAATCTGCCCCTCCCCCACATGAACGACAGACAACCCTGCGCACCATGGGAGCATGCGACGAGAATCTTTAACGCCAAATGTTTGAGTGACGCCGCCACGTGCGAAGACAAGGGTGACGCAACATAAAAACCCAGCAAGTGTTAACCCCCCCAAGTCCTAAAAATAGCGCAGGTGAGGTCATTGCAGCGCTTCCACCCTGCTCTGTCCTAGATTCTATATAGGCCGGTCTGTTCCCGGCTCCCCTCCTCCTCCGGGAGAGAAATTCTCATCAACCTGGAAGATAATGGCGGCAATAATGTGCTGCTGAGCGCCGGCGCCGCCTCCGGGCGCCACATCAAGCCATTCCCCGCCCAGCCAGGGGTGGCCACCTCTGGATCATGGCTCCGGGGACATGATGACGTCTGAAGTAATAACAGGTATGGCTGACCGAGGGGGGAGGAGCCGGACGCCGCATATCTGGGCTCTGAGGGCCGGACGCCACGTATCTGGGCTCTGAGAGCCGGACGCAGCATATCTGGGCTCTGAGGGCCGGACGCCACGTATCTGGGCTCTGAGAGCCGGACGCAGCATATCTGGGCTCCTGAGGGCCGGACGCCACGTATCTGGGCTCTGAGGGCCGGACGCCACATATCTGGGCTCTGAGGGGACAGACGCCACATATCTGGGCTCTGAGGGGACAGACGCCACATATCTGGGCTCTGAGAGCCGGACGCCGCATATCTGGGCTCCAGAGGGCCGGACGCTACGTATCTGGGCTCTGAGGGCCGGACGCCACATATCTGGGCTCTGAGGGCCGGACGCCACATATCTGGGCTCCAGAGGGCCGGACGCTACGTATCTGGGCTCTGAGGGCCGGACGCCGCATATCTGGGCTCCAGAGGGCCGGACGCTACGTATCTGGGCTCTGAGAGCAGGACGCCACATATCTGGGCTCTGAGAGCAGGACGCCACGTATCTGGGCTCTGAGGGCCGGACGCCACATATCTGGGCTCTGAGGGCCGGACGCCACATATCTGGGCTCTGAGGGCCGGACGCCACATATCTGGGCTCTGAGGGCCGGACGCCACATATCTGGGCTCTGAGGGCCGGATGCCACATATCTGGGCTCTGAGGGCCGGACGCCACATATCTGGGCTCTGAGGGCCGGACGCCGCATATCTGGGCTCTGAGGGCCGGACGCCTCATAGCTGGGCTCCTGAGGGCCGGACGCCTCATATCTGGGCTCTGAGGGCCGGACGCTTCATATCTGGGCTCTGAGGGCTGGACGCCACATATCTGGGCTCCTGAGGGCCGGACGCTACATATCTGGGCTCTGACGGGCTGGACGCCATATATCTGGGCTCTGAGGGCCGGATGCCACATATCTGAGCTCTTGAGGGCCGGACGCCGCATATCTGGGCTCTTGAGGGCCGGACGCCACATATCTGGGCTCTGAGGGGCCCGGACGCCACATATCTGGGCTCTGAGGGGCCAGTCTCTGTACAAGGAGAGAGAGCAGAGTTGCAGGAGAAGCCCAGCAGACTCCACCCACTACAGGAGGGGGCGGAGACAAGACCAGTCCTACTGAACAAGGAGAGAGGGCAGCAGTGGGCGGTCTTTATTCCAGGAAGTCTCACACCGGATGATGGATCTGGGAGAAGATTCCAGAAGTCACATGACCGATGGACAATACATTCTGGAATATTCCGGCTCTGATCCGTACAATCCGACGTCCGAGTTCCATAAATAGGGATCCCCGCAGTCTGCAGATTCATCGCCTCTAATGAAGGATGGCGGCCATGCTGACCTCACCACTTCCCACCGTCCTATGGGGACAGCTGGCTGGCGCTGTCACATGTCACGGGACATCGGGGGAGGGTGACAGGTTCACAGACAAGACTTGTGGCCCCGCGGGAGGGCCAATCACTTCACATTAGACTCCACGTCCCCAGCTGGGATCGGCTCATGTGCTCCTCACCCGGTGCTGTGTGCGTCCATCTGAACGCGGTCACATGGGTCCAAGGATGGGGGTGACGGGGACAGGGGAACGGTGACAACTTCATCACGTATGGATCCAAAAGATGTGCCGGAAATAACCCCCCCCCCCCCCCGACATCCGAGGATTGTACTGATCCCGAAGTTGGGTTCTGTATGTTGAGGTCAGCAGAGATCCCCCACACAGGAAGACGGCTCATCTCTCGGTGTGAAGGACCCCCGAGGGTTCCAGAGCTGATCTCCGGGGAGATACAAAGACCAATCAATGGAGTTCATCAATCAATCGACTTCTCATCTACAAACCCCAAAACCCGACTTACATCGGCTCTGTCTCCCTAAAATAATAAATATACTTACCTGCACAGAGGGGCCCCGACCCTCCTCTTCTGGGGTCCCCGCCAGCACTCGCTGCTCCTCCTCTTCTGGGGTCCCCCGAGTACTCTCCACTCCTCTTCTGGGGTCCCCCGCCAGCACTCACTGCTCCTCCTCTTCTGGGGTCCCCCGCCAGCACTCGCTGCTCCTCCTCTTCTGGGGTCCCCCGCCAGCACTCGCTGCTCCTCCTCTTCTGGGGTCCCCCGAGTACTCTCCCCTCCTCTTCTGGGGTCCCCCCGAGTACTCTCCCCTCCTCTTCTGGGGTCCCCCGCCAGCACTCACTGCTCCTCCTCTTCTGGGGTCCCCCCGAGTACTCTCCACTCCTCTTCTGGGGTCCCCCGCCAGCACTCACTGCTTCTCCTCTTCTGGGGTCCCCCGCCAGCACTCGCTGCTCCTCCTCTTCTGGGGTCCCCCCGAGTACTCTCCCCTCCTCTTCTGGGGTCCCCCTGAGTACTCTCCCCTCCTCCTCTTCTGGGGTCCCCCCGAGTACTCTCCCCTCCTCTTCTGGGGTCCCCCTGAGTACTCTCCCCTCCTCTTCTGGAGTCCCCCTGAGTACTCTCCCCTCCTCTTCTGGGGTCCCCCCGAGTACTCTCCCCTCCTCTTCTGGGGTCCCCCCGAGTACTCTCCCCTCCTCTTCTGGGGTCCCCCTGAGTACTCTCCCCTCCTCCTCTTCTGGGGTCCCCCTCCGGCACTCTCCGCTCTTCTGGGGTCATGATTCAGTCACATGATTTGGTGTCATGATCCGGTCACATGATCCGGAGTCATGATCTGGTCACATGATCCAGAGTCATGATCTGGTCACATGATTCGGTGTCATGATCCGGTCACATGATGCAGTGTCATGATTCGGTGTCATGATCTGGTCACATGATCCGGAGTCATGATCTGGTCACATGATGTGGTGTCATGATCTGGTCACATGATTCGGTGTCATGATCCGGTCACATGATTTTGTGTCATGATCTGGTCACATGATTCGGTGTCATGATCCGGTCACATGATCCGGAGTCATGATCCGGTCACATGATGTGGTGTCATGATCTGGTCACATGATTCGGTGTCATGATCCGGTCACATGATCCGGAGTCATGATCCGGTCACATGACGCGGTGTCATGATCCGGTCACATGATCCGGAGTCATGATCCGGTCACATGATGTGGTGTCATGATCCGGTCACATGATGTGGTGTCATGATCTGGTCACATGATTCGGTGTCATGATCCGGTCACATGATCCGGAGTCATGATCCGGTCACATGACGCGGTGTCATGATCCGGTCACATGATCCGGAGTCATGATCCGGTCACATGATGTGGTGTCATGATCTGGTCACATGATTCGGTGTCATGATCTGGTCACATGATTCGGTGTCATGATCCGGTCACATGATGTGGTGTCATGATCCGGTCACATGATGTGGTGTCATGATCTGGTCACATGATTCGGTGTCATGATCTGGTCACATGATTCGGTGTCATGATCTGGTCACATGATGTGGTGTCATGATCCGGTCACATGATGTGGTGTCATGATCTGGTCACATGATTCGGTGTCATGATCTGGTCACATGATTCGGTGTCATGATCCGGTCACATGATGTGGTGTCATGATCCGGTCACATGATGTGGTGTCATGATCTGGTCACATGATTCGGTGTCATGATCTGGTCACATGATTCGGTGTCATGATCTGGTCACATGATGTGGTGTCATGATCCGGTCACATGATGTGGTGTCATGATCTGGTCACATGATGTGGTGTCATGATCTGGTCACATGATTCGGTGTCATGATCCGGTCACATGATCCGGAGTCTTGATCCGGAGTCATGATCCGGTCACATGATGTGGTGTCATGATCTGGTCACATGATTCAGTGTCATGATCTGGTCACATGATCGGCTTCCAGCAGTGGTTTCAGGGGAGAGGAGAGAGCGCCAGCAACTATTGTACTGCCTGGGCGAGGACGTCACCCATTGGCTTATTATGGGGCGTCTACTGATGGCTGCCCCTCCTCCACACTGAAGCAGATCATGTGACCGGAGCGCCCCGAGAATAGGTGAGTACAGACATTGGATTCAGCGGGGGATGGGAGCGGGTCTGGACTCCGGATTGAACCCCTTCCTTCACCTTCCGTCCCGCTCTGTAACCAGTAATAAGAAATGAAGTCCAACTATAGGAGGGGGAGGAGTCAGGGCAACATGGGGGGAAGGGCCACCTTAATCCTAACCTCCTAAACCTAATCTCTAGCCCTACCCCCTGACCTTTCACCCCGACCCCCTAAACATAACCCCTGACCTTTCACCCCTAACCCCTCTAAACATAACCCCTGACCTTTCACCCCTGACCCCCCTAAAATTAATTCCTGACCTTTTACCCCTGACCCCCTTAAACATAACCCCTGACCTTTCACCCCGTAACCCCTGACCTTTGGGACGTCAGTAAATGGTCATTGTCGGAGTGCCGCCTTTTCTCTGCGTTTAGATGAGCTCATTAGACTTCTGCCTTTCCTCTCACAGTCCAATCACAGGTTGGGGGAGGGACAAGACCCATAGATGTTGCTGAACTGCAACAGAGAAAAGTCAGGTCTCTTCCCCTGCAAGGCAGGGCAGTGCTGTGTGGCAGAGTTGTATGAATCTCAGGACTGGATGGACATTAACACAAATCCAATGGCAGGTATTAGAGCTCCCATATCCGTATTTAGCTGTTTGCTCGGAGTTCTGCTTTACATTTTGTTTCCATCAGTCTCTGGCACTCCCCCCCCCCCCCAGGGACATACATTCTGCATTAGGTCACCGTCTGTGTCGGGCAGCCATGTTTGCTGACAAGACTAACGAAGGCCTTTCAAGCTGACCGCATGCAGAGATTTGACGCAGACGGATCATTGGCTGCTCTGTAAACGCGGCGCGGATCAAACGGCAAACATCAACCGGAGACATAGAAGAGGGAGAGCAGAAATATAAATAAATGATGTGTTTGCTGTGACCGGAGCCGCGCTTTCCGACTGTAAATAAAAAATGAGACGTTTCTATGACTACGCCCAATAGAGGATATAGAGCCGGGCTCCGAAGGGAGATGAGAGGGGCCCCTAGACTGAGATCTACAGCTCGGGGTTCTGATTAGAGCTGACCTGCCAATGACTTACCTCCACTCAGACCATCAGATGTCCCCAAGACTCAAGGACTCTGACATGAGGCTCTGCCAGGAACTTCATCCAATGATGACCCCCAAAGGTTGGTCCTGATTAGATCTGACCTACAAGGGACTCCCCTCCGCTCAGACCATAGGATGTCCCAGGAACTTCAGGACTCTCACACAGGGCTCTGCCAGGAACTTCATCCAATGATGACCCCCAAAGGTCATCCATAGTTCAGGGCCCTGGTTAGTGCTGACCCACAAGGGACTTACCTCCACTAGGACCGTCAGATGTCTCAGAGACTCCAGGACTCTCACACAGGGCTCCGCCAGGAACTTCATCCAATGATGACCCCCAAAGGTCTTCTACAGCTCGGGGTCCTGATTAGATCTGACCTACAAGGGACTTACCTTCGTTCAGATCGATCATCAGATGTCCCAGAGACCTACAGAACTCTCACACAGGGCACTGCCAGGAACTTCATCCAATGATGATCCCCAAAGGTCATCCATAGTTCAGGGCCCTGGTTAGTGCTGACCCACAAGGGACTTACCTCCACTAGGACCGTCAGATGTCTCAGAGACTCCAGGACTCTCACACAGGGCTCCACCAGGAACTTCATCCAAAGATGACCCCCAAAGGTTGGTCCTGATTAGATCTGACCTACAAGGGACTCCCCTCCGCTCAGACCATCGGATGTCCCAGGAACTTCAGTACTCTTACACAGGGCTCCGCCAGGAACTTCATCCAACGATGATTCCCAAAGGTCATCCATAGTTCAGGGCCCTGGTTAGTGCTGACCCACAAGGGACTTACCTCCACTAGGACCGTCAGATGTCTCAGAGACTCCAGGACTCTCACACAGGGCTCCACCAGGAACTTCATCCAAAGATGACCCCCAAAGGTTGGTCCTGATTAGATCTGACCTACAAGGGACTCCCCTCCGCTCAGACCATCGGATGTCCCAGGAACTTCAGTACTCTTACACAGGGCTCCGCCAGGAACTTCATCCAACGATGATTCCCAAAGGTCATCCATAGTTCAGGGCCCTGGTTAGTGCTGACCCACAAGGGACTTACCTCCACTAGGACCGTCAGATGTCTCAGAGACTCCAGGACTCTCACACAGGGCTCCACCAGGAACTTCATCCAATGATGATCCCCAAAGGTCATCTACAGCTCGGGGTCCTGATTAGATCTCACCTACAAGGGACTTACCTCCACTAAGACCATCAGATGTCCTGGAGACTCCAGTACTCTCACACGGGACCAGGAGTTTCATCCAATCCTCAAAGGTCATATACAATTCTGTACAAAGTCTCCGGAGAATATTTTTCATTTAATATTGGATCAGTCTGCTGCAATCCTCAGAGCTCTGAGATTGGATGAATGTAGAGGTCACATGACATATAGATCATACTGGAATATAATGGAGGCAGTCAGGTTGGACCCTGGGCCCCCAGTTTTGATGGAGCCCATAGACCTCAGACAACCAGTGACTGAAGCAGCCTTCTCGGGTGGGAAGGTTTATGGGTTTATGCAGCCAATTAGTACTTTGGCCATGTGACTATATTAGGTCAATGATGTCACCAGCATCCCCGCCCCTTTATCTATATGCCGCTGTGAGGCGGGAAGCACCCTGGCCGCAACTGATTGGACAAGCACTGATAACTTCCTTCTGGGTTCGGTTGAGCATGGATTTGGACCAAACCCAAACTCATCCCTAATGGTCAGGACATGAGTGGGTGGTCCCCAGATATTTAGAGGCAGGCTATGGACAGGACCAACTTATTAAGTGGATGCGATTGAGATGTGCCCACCCAGAAAGTGGGTGGATAATATGCAGATTTTGGATGGGTTGAGGTCCCATCTCCTCTAGGCAGGGGGGATATTTCCAGGAAGAATTCCATAGACCTCTCTCCCACCTGCATGGATGAATCTCCCAGTGGCAGTAGGCAGCTCCACGTCTTCAATAATGGTGACAGCTCCTTATGAGCGGGGGAGTTGCAGTGTGGCAGCTTGAGGTCTCCCGGGAGTTGGAGAAGCAACGGAGGCGGTTATGTAACTTCCCCATTAGTGTTCATTCATATTCATTCTCCGATGGAAAGATGAATGACAATGTCATTATAGACACCTCCACACTGAGGAGCACTCCAAGCAACGTTCACCATATTCACTTCCCCGATGGAAAGAAGAATTACAAAATCATCATAGAAACCTCCATAAAGGAGCACTCCGAGCAATGTTCACCATATTCATTCAACGATGGAAAGACAAAGGACGAAGTCATCACGGACACCTCACCATATTCATTCAACGAAGGAAAGACAAAGGACGAAGTCATCACGGACACCTCACCATATTCATTCAACGAAGGAAAGACAAAGGACGAAGTCATCACGGACACCTCACCATATTCATTCAACGAAGGAAAGACAAAGGACGAAGTCATCATGGACACCTCCACCTGCCTTCTCTGGAACCATTGAGGCGCACTCCGAGCAGTGTTCACCAAATTCATTTTGTGAGCAGAACAGGTATACAGTCAGATTTCATTGTCCAACATCCCATAATTTCTGTCTGTGGAAGATGCTATATTGTGGATATCTGTTGCTGATCTCAGATGGGACAGTGGTCACTGTTGAAGGTCCTCAGTGTCCACCCAATCACTAAAATCTTCCCACTTTAACCCACACCCCAAAAAAAAACCTTTGTAACCACACCCACAAAGCCACTCCCTCACTTTTAACACAAACAGAAACAATTGGTCACAGATTTTTGGAACAAGAGTTAAACATTCAGGATATCAGGACAAATCCAGATTTCACAGAAGAGGCACCAAAGTATATGCCCATAGCTAGGGGGGACAACTTGAAGGCACCAGGAAGAAAGAGTTCCAAGAGTTCTCCCAGAGTCCTAACCACCAATCTGTCCATAGACGAGGCTGACAAGTGTCCGGCTGACAGGGATACCAAGAGAACCTGGGATGCCTTGCCTGGTCCCCCAGCTTCTTACTTGAACGGGATGCAAGAACATCTCCCCAACTATCTCAGGGGCTTCACATTGCTATGGTGTGGAAGGGAGGGGCCAACAAGGGGGAAGGACCAGCTGTGAAAAGCCACAGCAAAAGCCATGATTCATATCACAACCTGGGGTAATTGCTGGGGACAGATACCCGAGAGTGGGGACTGTACCCACCAAGCGGGGGCAGATACCTGAGATAGGGGACTATGCCCACCAAGTGGGGGCAGATACCTGAGAGTGGGGACTATGCCCAGCAAATGGGGACAGATACCTGAGAGTGGGGACTATGCCCACCAAGCGGAGAAAGATACCTGAGAGTGGGGACTATGCCCAGCAAATGGGGATAGATACCTGAGAGTGGGGACTGTACCCACCAAGTGGAGACAGATACCTGAGAGTGGGGACTATGCCCAGCAAATGGGGATAGATACCTGAGAGTGGGTACTATGCCCACCAAGCGGAGACAGATACCCAAAAGTGGGGACTATGCCCATCAAGTGGGTGCAGATACCTGAGAGTGGAGACTATGCCCAGAAAATGGGGACAGATACCTGAGAGTGGGGACTATGCCCAGCAAATGGGGACAGATACCTGAGAGTGGGGATATGCCCACCAAGCGGGGGCAGATACCTGAGAGTTGGGACTGTGCCCACCAAGCGGGGGCAGATACCTGAGAGTTGGGACTGTGCCCACCAAGCGGGGACAGATACCTGAGAGTGGGGACTATGCCCAGCAAATGGGGACAGATACCTGAGAGTGGAGACTATGCCCAGAAAATGGGGACAGATACCTGAGAGTGGGGACTGTGCCCACCAAGCGGGGGCAGATACCTGAGAGTGGGGACTGTGCCCACCAAGCGGGGGCAGATTCCTGAGAGTGGTGACAAACGGGGACAAATGTCAGCCAGAATCTCTATACAAAGCCATAGATACAGAATATTCGATGTATGTGCCCTGCAGGGAAGTATTTGTTTATATCAATAATGGCGCAGAACAACAAACCCCGGCCCTGGAAGGCTGAGGTCTCATTATAACGTTCGCTTTCCTTTGTTGACATGTGAATCACACTCACCATTAATTATTGGCATACAGAGACAAGGCCGAATCCCAAACAAAAGCCACATTAGGAGAAATAATTATTTTCCATTTTCTCCATCATCCACGCTTTACAGAGAACGAGGACCTTCATAATACACAGCAGATGTAGAACGCTGGCTCACGGGGAGAGCCACTGAGACAATTGTCCTCGGCTACAAAGAGAATTGTACTGTATGGAGGAACGAATGTGAACACCCTCCATGTTACAGAGTTCAGAGGTCTCCAGTGACGGGTCCCGGTAATCCTCCATCATACAAAGACATTGGAGACAGATGTGCTCTTCTATCCTTGTGGTAACAGTTTGGTGAAGACCCTTTTCTGTCCCCCCATGACTGTCCCCCGTGTACAAAGCCAGCTCCATAAAGACATGGATGACCAGTTTGGTGAAGACCCTTTTCTGTCCCCCCATGACTGTCCCCCGTGTACAAAGCCAGCTCCATAAAGACATGGATGACCAGTTTGGTGTGGAGGAACTCCAGTGTCCTGTACAGAGCTCTGCCCTCAACCTACTGAACACCTTTGGAATGACTTAGAACACAGATGGTGAGCCAGGTCTTCTCATCCAACATCAGTATCTGACCTCACAAATGTTCCTTTGGTTGATTGGACACAAATTCCCACAGATATACTCCAAAATGTTGTGGGAAGAGTGGAGCCAGCTCCATAAAAACATGGTTTAACCGGTATGGTGTGGAGAACTTGAGTGTCCTTTACAGAGCCTTGACCTCAACCCTACTGAACACCTTTGGCATGAATTTAAACGTCGATGGTGAACCAGGTCTTCTCATTCATCATCAGTGCCTGACCTCATAAATGGGCATAACATTCCCACAGACCCCCTCCAGAATCTTGTGGAAAGTTCTCCCAGAAGAATGGAGGATGATATAGGCACACAGAGGGAACTCCATATACATGACCATGGTTTTGGAATGGGATGTCCTACCAGGTCATATAGGAGTGATGGGTGGAAGAACTCAGAGCCTTAATCCCAACCCTACTAAACACCTTTGGGATAAATTGGAATGCCAGTTGTGAGCCAAGTCTTCTCATCCAACCTCAATACCTGACCTCACAAATGTTCCTTTGGCTGATTGGACAGATATTCCTACAGACACCCTCCAAATGCTTGTGGAAAGCCTTCACAGAAGGGTGGAGAACGGAATAACTGCAAAGGGGGTTCAGCTCCACAATAATGGCCATTGGAGGGTTGGAGGGGGGGCAGCTCTACATTAATATCGATGAAGGGGGTGGGGGCAACTCCATATTGATGGCCATGATTTTGGAAAGAGATTTCCATCAAGCTTAAACCTTGACTTTGACCTTACCGAACACCTTTGAGACAACTTGGAATGCCGATGGTGAGCCAGGTCTATTCAGCAGTACCTCCCCTCACGGATGGACACAAATCCTCACATACACCCTCCAAAATCTTGTGGGAAGTCTTTCCAGACGTGGGGGGGATGTTATGGCCAAAGTTTCATAGCATTGGCCATGTTGGGAGCTGGAGGCAGCTCCATATTAGTGGCCATGGGTTTTGGAATGAGATGTCAGATACACTCTGATGGTCAGGTGTCCATATAGTGTCTCTATGGAACGAGGGTGCTATGACCCTGCAGGTGTTTCCGGAAATCTGATTACAATTCTGGTCCTCCTCCTGTGCCCTGTACTGACTTGCTGGTTGGTGGAGGGAACCACAATGCCCAGCCGGGGACATTTACACACCAGGTGGTGTCAGTGGTATACAGCACTCCTGAACTGAGAAAATGCTTTACCTGCCCCCCTCCTCCCACCTCCAGACTGTGAGTTACACGGCTCTTGTCACACAGCCGGGTCTAGCAGAACAGGAGCCTGTGATTGGGCAATGAAAGAAGGAGCAGCAGACTGAGGATCTTATATCTCTGACGCTATGCTCTCTCCTCCTGTCAGCACGCACCTTGAACTCCAACACAATTGATTGGCATTTTGTGGTGCTTCATCCTCCCGCAGTCTGAGCTCTGCTGTACAGGGGCTGCAAGAGGCTGATACGAGGTCACATTCAGATACATTGATCACATTTATTGATGAATGGATGGATTCAGATGTGTCTCTCATATCGGCCTGTTCAGCTTTGGGGGCCAGTTAGACTTTTGCGGTCATCCATGTGTTAATGGAAAGTGCGGGAACGCACATGTATGTTGCTGTGTTTCCTTGTCATGTATTTAGGATGGCACCCCAGACAGCACACGTGTGTGACAGATTTTGCGGCACCTCAGATGCTTGCGGCATTTTGGTTCTTTGCTTTCAATGGGTCGCCTTGATGAAACGCACATTAATCACACGGCAGTCCCATGTCCCTCCCCCGCAGTCTCTACAACCCCCAACTTCCAGCAGGAAGATTAATTAGCAATTATACAAACAAGAGGAAGGTTGAGAGCCGTTCATTAGACCCGGGATGGCCCTCCGCGTACAACCGTCTCCCGTCCAATCCGTTCTCATCACTCACAGCCAATACGTCTGACTTCTGCCAAGTGGTTTGGCGCAGATCCTGAGTGTCCCGTCCCGGAGGTGACACCGCCTGTGATTTATTCCGTGTCACCATCCTGCATACATTATCTGACAAATTGCTTCACTCATCGCTGTGTGTCCGGCGCTCCAGATTTATTGTCCCCCCAGGTTCTCCCTGTCCATCCCCGGGGTGGGGGGAATTGTGCAGGAAAATGAATGGCGAGGAGGCGATGGAGAGATGGTCGTTGGTTGTGCGTATTGCTCACCTGACACACGAAGTGACACCATCACACAGCCATTTGGTGAAGGAATAGATATCCGGTTATCTGATCTCTCCTGCAATCCACGTCCATAGAACGGGCCGCACACCAAAGACATTCATGATTATTGCTCTTTGGGTTGGGTGAGCGGGGTGCTGTCCTTGGCTGGAGTTGAACATCTTCGGCCTGCGGCCTGTTTTTGGGGCGATGGATTGCAGTTCAGAAGAGCGGGCCCACAGGCCGGGGACCCGGCTGATTCCAGGGAATAGAGGAGGATCCAGGCTGGCCAGGGAGTAGTGAGGGGGTTGGGTTCTCGTTGTCTAATCTCTAGTTATGGAATTTTAGAGGAGGTGCCCAAGTCTAGTTTATTAGGGTGTCAAGGACCCGCCCTTGAGGAGTACATCATCCACCCAACTTCCCACCCCCCAGGGGCTCTCAGGAGAATGCTGCAGAAGGTAGTCATCCTATTACACAGCACGGCGTTATGGATCCACCAACTGCTGGAGGACAGAGAGGACCTGTGATGGCGTCACATGGAAGGAGGTCTGTAGAAGGATGAAGACAACAAATAGGGATGTGAGGCTGCTGTGAAAGGAAGAATGGTACGGTTAATGGTGGAGAGGGAAGGTGGTGCAGGTAATGGTGGAGGAGGAAGGTGGTGCAGGTAATGGTAGAGGGGAAGGTGGTGCAGGTAATGGTGAAGGGGGAAGGTGGTGCAGGTAATGGTGGAGAGGGAAGGTGGTGCAGGTAATGGTGGAGGAGGAAGGTGGTGCAGGTAATGGTAGAGGGGAAGGTGGTGCAGGTAATGGTGGAGGGGAAGGTGGTGCAGGTAATGGTAGAGGGGAAAGTTGTGCAGGTAATGGTGAAGGGGGAAGGTGGTGCAGGTAATGGTGGAGAGGAAAGTTGTGCAGGTAATGGTGAAGGGGGAAGGTGGTGCAGGTAATGATGGAGGGAGAAGGTGGTGCAGGTAATGGTGGAGGAGGAAGGTGGTGCAGGTAATGATGGAGGGAGAAGGTGGTGCAGGTAATGGTGGAGGAGGAAGGTGGTGCAGGTAATGGTAGAGGGGAAGATAGCGTGGCTAATGGTGGAGGGGAAGGTGGTGCAGGTAATGGTGGAGGAGGAAGGTGGTGCAGATAATGGTGGAGGAGGAAGGTGGTGCAGGTAATGGTGGAGGAGGAAGGTGGTGATGTTCACACTATGGCCTCATTTACTCAGGCACAGAGGGGTGGAGAAAACAGGTGGCTGATCGACGTTTTTACCGCCCACCTGGCAGCCATGTCTGTACACATCGCTGTGGCTGCATCGGCCATTTTTTGTGTTCCCCTTTTGGTAGGCGGTACCACATCTTTTTCGATGCTGAGATGGCGCCATTCATTGTGAATTCACCTTTCATCAGACATGTTCTGCAGCGCAATTCATAGTAACACGCTAACATGCGTTGTGGTGCATGCGTCGCATCCGATACCTCTTCCATGCCAATGAATTCTCAGGAAATAACCATTCTGTCCCATTTCTGTGCGCTCGCCAAACGCGAGGACGGTTCAAATTAAATCTCAGTTAACGCCTTCTAAATATAGACTGAGACGTGTGACGCTGCATTACAGTCAGTATGGGGGAGGGGGGGTTACAGTTCATGGAAAGTCTTCATCTTCATTGATCTGCGAGTGATAGCGATCGTTGTATGGAGGCCAAAAATCCTCAATATCCCCTCCTACCGATCAATATCCACTCCTACCGATCAATATCCCCTCTACCAATCGATATCCCCTCCTACCGATCAATATTCCCTCCTACCGATCAATATTCCCTCCTACCAATCGATATCCACTCCTACCGATCAATATCCCCTCCTACCAATCAATATCCCCTCCTACCAATCAATATCCACTCCTACCGATCAATATTCCCTCCTACCAATCGATATCCCCTCCTGCCAATCAATATCCCCTCTACCAATCGATATCCACTCCTACCGATCAATATTCCCTCCTACCAATCAATATCCCCTCCTACCAATCGATATCCACTCCTACCGATCAATATCCCCTCCTACCAATCAATATCCCCTCCTACCAATCGATATCCACTCCTAACGATCAATATCCACTCCTACCGATCAATATCCACTCCTACCGATCAATATCCCCTCCTACCAATCAATATCCCCTTCTACCAATCAATATCCACTTGTACCAATCAATATCCCCTCCTACTGATCAGTATCCCCTCCTACCAATCAATATCTCTTCTTACCAATCAATATCCCCTCCTACCAATCAATATCTCTTCTTACCAATCAATATCCCCTCCTACTAATCAATATCCCCTCCTACTGATCAGTATCCCCCCACAGATCAATATTGATTCTGGATCAGTTCGATTCGCATTGTAACAAAGTATTACATGTGACAGATACGCCTTCAGACTGACCCCGCCCATCGAGGCATTTTGCATAACTCCTCCCAAGGGGGCTGGGATGTTTTCAGAAAGCTATGTACAGCATCCTGCCAGCCCCTCCCACCAGCCATGATCTGCCTGCATTGCATAGAGAAGCACAGAGACCCAGTGATGACATGGCTGTGGTTTTATTTAATAATTTCATTATCACGTGGATGAGGGGGGAGGGGAACTACAATCAGATGAGGGGGGAGGGGAACTACAATCAGATGAGGGGGGAGGGGAACTACAATCAGATGAGGGTGGAGGGGAACTACAATCAGATGAGGGGGGAGGGGAACTACAATCAGATGAGGGTGGAGGGGAACTACAATCAGATGAGGCCTCAGCTTCACATTCCTGAAGAGTGGATTGGCGGTTGGTGAGATGCGGCCGGATGCAGCAGCACAGAACAATCGTCCAATCAGTGGCCGTCTGTCTCCAGCTGTTGGCCGGGAGCCGCAGAGCGGTGAATACATCCTCCATCTGTCCTCCCATCCTCCATCTGTCCTCCCATCCTCCATCTGTCCTCCCACCCTCCATCTGTCCTCTCATCCTCCATCTGTCCTCCCATCCTCCATCTGTCCTCCCATCCTCCATCTGTCCTCCCACCCTCCATCTGTCCTCCCATCCTCCATCTGTCCTCTCATCCTCCATCTGTCCTCCCATCCTCCATCTGTCCTCTCATCCTCCATCTGTCCTCCCATCCTCCATCTGTCCTCCCATCCTCCATCTGTCCTCTCATCCTCCATCTGTCCTCTCATCCTCCATCTGTCCTCCCATCCTCCATCTGTCCTCCCATCCTCCATCTGTCCTCCCATCCTCCATCTGTCCTCCCACCCTCCGTCTGTCCTCTCATCCTCCATCTGTCCTCCCATCCTCCATCTGTCCTCTCATCCTCCATCTGTCCTCCCATCCTCCATCTGTCCTCCTATCCTCCATCTGTCCTCTCATCCTCCATCTGTCCTCCCATCCTCCATCTGTCCTCCTATCCTCCATCTGTCCTCCCACCCTCCATCTGTCCTCCTATCCTCCATCTGTCCTCCCACCCTCCATCTGTCCTCCTATCCTCCATCTGTCCTCCCACCCTCCATCTGTCCTCCCACCCTCCATCTGTCCTCTCATCCTCCATCTGTCCTCCCACCCTCCATCTGTCCTCCCATCCTCCATCTGTCCTCCCACCCTCCGTCTGTCCTCTCATCCTCCATCTGTCCTCCTATCCTCCATCTGTCCTCTCATCCTCCATCTGTCCTCTCATCCTCCATCTGTCCTCCTATCCTCCATCTGTCCTCTCATCCTCCATCTGTCCTCTCATCCTCCATCTGTCCTCCCATCCTCCATCTGTCCTCCCACCCTCCATCTGTCCTCCTATCCTCCATCTGTCCTCTCATCCTCCATCTGTCCTCCCATCCTCCATCTGTCCTCCCATCCTCCATCTGTCCTCCCATCCTCCATCTGTCCTCTCATCCTCCATCTGTCCTCCTATCCTCCATCTGTCCTCTCATCCTCCATCTGTCCTCTCATCCTCCATCTGTCCTCCCATCCTCCATCTGTCCTCCTATCCTCCATCTGTCCTCTCATCCTCCATCTGTCCTCTCATCCTCCATCTGTCCTCCCATCCTCCATCTGTCCTCCCATCCTCCATCTGTCCTCCCACCCTCCATCTGTCCTCCCATCCTCCATCTGTCCTCTCATCCTCCATCTGTCCTCCCACCCTCCATCTGTCCTCCCATCCTCCATCTGTCCTCTCATCCTCCATCTGTCCTCCCACCCTCCATCTGTCCTCCCATCCTCCATCTGTCCTCTCATCCTCCATCTGTCCTCCCATCCTCCATCTGTCCTCCCACCCTCCATCTGTCCTCCCATCCTCCATCTGTCCTCCCACCCTCCATCTGTCCTCCCATCCTCCATCTGTCCTCCCACCCTCCATCTGTCCTCCCATCCTCCATCTGTCCTCCCACCCTCCATCTGTCCTCCCACCCTCCATCTGTCCTCCCACCCTCCATCTGTCCAGTCTAGGAGTAGATAGGCGTCCAGTCTAGGAGTAGATAGGCGTCCAGTCTAGGAGTAGATAGGCGTCCAGTCTAGGAGTAGATAGGCATCCAGTCTCGGAGTAGATAGGTGTCCAGTCTCGGAGTAGATAGGTGTCCAGTCTAATAATTCATCCTGCCCTGTGCACTCCCTCTCACCCATTTACTTCCCGATCCCCAAAGTATAATGAACCCTGCCCTGTGCACTCCCTCTCTCCCATTTACTTCCCCGTTCCCCACTTGCAGTCTAAATCTGTGTCTGTAGTGCATGTTTGAACCTTAATACCATAAATAATAACATCATATTAGGTTTTTATTCCAGAAGTATATAATGAATTTGAAAATTTTAGAAAAATGCTTAAATAATGCATTGCAATTTAACCAAATTCATTCGATTTTAGTTGACTAAAATTTTAAAATATGACTAAAACAGCTCATAAGAATAAAATCCGCCTAAAACTAAAATTACATTTTAGTGAAAAGACTATGACTAACACTAAGTCGACGTCATAATGAACACTGTCGTTCACACTGCTGGATATGAATACCTGGAGGTGTAGAGCCTCCCATGAAGATGAGGGGGGAGGGGGCGTTCATCTCGTCATTGGTTTGGTTCCGTTCCACCTCCATTACACTCCGGTGACTTAGATGAAGGTCATTGTCATGACTCTGCTGCCATTTTCCTTCTCCTTTGCGGTGATCAGACTGAGCGCACTTCCTTTATAATTCGGAGTGTTTTATGACAATCGAGAGTTCAGTCTGCAAATCCTCCACTGCATCACAAACTTAGAGCCGGATTTATGTCCTGAGCCATTAATATCCTCAGAAGTGGTTTTATTATGTCTGCGCCGTGCTTCTGCTGTTCTTCCCGCAGTCAAACGTAACCTCTGATGTGCCAGACATGGGCAGAGGACACACTGCATTCAGGTTCCCGATGAGGGCCACCACCAAGGCTTGGTTCACCCATCTCCTCTGAGTTCCAGAGACCGTCCTTTAACACACTTTTTCCAGTCATTAACGTGTGCTGCATTCAGGAGCTCATTCAGAGTGATTGAACCTCAATGTCCCAAGACACCAACCTTAACCCTACAACACAAGCAGGTCATGGACATTGGCAGGGAGGTGGCTCAGCAAGACATTTAGAGCGAAGCCAAGAGACTTGCGCTGATGGAATAGTGTGATCGAGCCAAATGTCCCTTCCTTTGATCTGACATATAAATCCAAACTTTCACATACAATGGCATCCATCTCCACCCATCTCCGTCCATCTCCATTCATCTCCACCCATCTCCACCCATCTCCATCCATCTCCACCCATCTCCACCCATCTCCATCCATCTCCACCCATCTCCGTCCATCTCCACCCATCTCCGTCCATCCCTATCCATCTCCACCCATCTCCACCCATCTCCATCCAACTCCTTCCATCTCCACCCATCTCCGTCCATCTCTGTCCATCTCCATCCATCTCCATCCATCTCCACCCATCTCCATCCAACTCCTTCCATCTCCACCCATCTCCATCCATCTCCACCCATCACCGTCCATCTCCACACATCTCCATCCATCTCCGTCCATCTCCACCCATCTCCATCCATCTCCACCCATCTCCGTCCATCTCCACCCATCTCCGTCCATCCCTATCCATCTCCACCCATCTCCACCCATCTCCATCCAACTCCTTCCATCTCCACCCATCTCCGTCCATCTCTGTCCATCTCCATCCATCTCCACCCATCTCCATCCAACTCCTTCCATCTCCATCCATCTCCACCCATCACCGTCCATCTCCACCCATCTCCATCCATCTCCGTCCATCTCCACCCATCTCCATCCATCTCCACCCATCTCCGTCTATCTCCATCCATCTCCACCCATCTCCATCCAACTCCTTCCATCTCCATACATCTCCACCCATCTCCGTCCATCTCCACCCATCTCCGTCCATCTCCACCCATCTCCATCCATCTTCGTCCATCTCCACCCATCTCCGTCCATCTCCACCCATCTCCGTCCATCTCCACCCATCTCCATCCAACTCCTTCCATCTCCATACATCTGCACCCATCTCCACCCATCTCCATCCATCTTCGTCCATCTCCACCCATCTCCGTCCATCTCCACCCATCTCCGTCCATCTCCACCCATCTCCATCCAACTCCTTCCATCTCCATACATCTCCACCCATCTCCATCCATCTTCCTCCATCTCCACCCATCTCCACCCATCTCCACCCATCTCCGTCCATCTCCACCCATCTCCATCCATACAATATACAAGATGCAATATACAGGATGACATTTAACGCAGAGGTCAGAAGTAATGCAGGGGTCAGTAGTAGATAAGGCAGAGGTCCATGGTCAGGAGTAAGTAATGCAGGAGTCAGTAGTAGATGAGGCAGAGGTCAGGGGTCAGTAGTAGATGAGGCAGAGGTCGGGGTCAGGAGTAAGTAATGCAGGGGTCAGTAGTAGATGAGGCAGAGGTCGGGGTCAGGAGTAAGTAATGCAGGGGTCAGTAGTAGATGAGGCAGAGGTCAGGGGTCAGTAGTAGAGGAAGCAGAGGTTGGGCTCAGGAGTAAGTAATGCAGGGGTCAGTAGTAGATGAGGCAGAGGTTGGGGTCAGGAGTAAGTGGCGCAGAATGCGTTGACCCACTCAGGGCAACAAAAGTCAGAATTTGTGAACTTTTTGTGCTTTGTTCTGTTTTGACCTCTAAATTCTGGATTCTTCTCCTCCTCCAGGTCCAGCAACGAAGAAGAAATACGTCAGCTACAACAACTTGGTGATCTAGACGGCCTGCTCATGAACGTCAGTAGGAGCAGCTCCATTTTCACTCTTGCGTTGTGTGGTGCGGCTTGCTCCCCCTCCACCCTGTGCCCCTCCTACAGCGGCCAATCATGAGAGGAGAGGGGCTTACTGGGACATGAAGGTGCACGGCCCTTGAGGATTGGGGGATAGCTGCTTCATCCAAGCCATCTGAACTGATCTCGGCTCAGCCAGGACCAAAGGATGAGCGCCCAGCCCCGCGTCAAGCGAGTTTGTGAGCGGGAGTTTACCAGGGCTCTCCCGTCATCTTTTTTTGGGGACCATCAGACTCAAATCTTTCTGTACAGTTTCTGAGAACTTTTTGCATACAAAATCCCCCCTCCCCCACCTCTTCCTTTCATGTCCCGCTTTTCTTTCACCGCCTGGGGAGTCCATTTCCATTGGATGCCTCCTCTCCCCATCAACGAGCACTTGGCTTCCATGTTGACACGCATCTCCCGTACGATTCACTGACCAGAGCGCTCGGCCTTGTCTTTGTTTTTTGGTTGGTCATTATTCTTTCATTTCATTTGGTGTTTTCCTCGTTCCCTTCGTTGTTTTTACTTCCTTTATTCATTATTGAACAACAAGGTTTTTTTTGATGAAGAAAAAAAGACCAAAAACTGTGTGATAAATGCAGACCGTCCCTGAGCGCCATTGGCTGGCAGGATCTGGTACGTGATTGGCTGGCGCCAGGCGGTCTCCTGTTTCCGAATGCATGTTCTCTCTTTCTCTGCATTATTTCTTTTTTTCTGTCGGAGGATTCTGCTGTTTGTGTTTGATTTCTCTTCATTTGCCCGTGGCCGTTGGGGTTCCGCGCACAGGAAGTGGGTTGAGGCAGCCACCGTTTAAGCCCGCCCCTGAGGGATCTCATCTGAGCTGGGTCAGTGAAGGCCACTACGTGGACTCAGATGTGACAAAAAAAAAAAGCATGTATGTTTTCTACTGTTTGTAATGAGTATTTTCTGCTTACGTGCCAACCTCGTGAGACTCCCCTCCCCCAGACTGCCCTGTGATATTGTCAGAGAATGTATTAATTAAAGATTTTGATTATCTTTTCTAACGATCGTTGTCATCAAAGTTTCTTGTGGGGCGGAGTTCAGGTTCGGGATCCGTCCGTCTATGGAATCGGCTACACAGGGGATATGGAAATGAGACGGAAATGAGGAAATGCCTTGATACCCCAAAAAGCCAGATGACTGTACCCCTTCATGACCAGGGACCCCCAGAGCCCGACGCTCAGACTACATCCAATCACTTCATTATGTATTCATAAAGCGGCAGTAAATCCAAAACCACGGATGTCCTATATTGCATCTTATCAGTCATTAGATGTGGCGGCTGCATTCGTTTTCCTTTTTAAGGCTTTCTCCCGTCTGTTGTCACCCGGTGATCTGGCCTGTATTAGAGCGCCCCCACTCTGGAGGAAGGAGCACAAGGGGCACCGTTGTACAGCAGCATTGTCAGTCTGGGGGGAGTGGAGTGGTAGATGGACTAGCAGATTTAGATACACTAACACAGCGAAGCCAGACTCCGGCTCACACTTTATAATCAGTTACAGGAACAGTTTTATCGTTTTGGGATTAAAGATTTTACATCAATAAATAAAGCTGATCGTTGTAAGTACCCCTGTCAGTGGGAGATGGTTTGTCCCAAACCTGTATTTGCAACACCTGAAAGAGACCTTGTTCTTTCAAAAACAAAAATATAGAATTGCAGGTAAGATCACCAGATGAAAATAACGGAAAGAAAGACTAAAAAAAGAAAAGGAATGCAGCCGTCACATCTAATGACTGATACTCTGCAATATAAGAAATGTTGCGTTTTGGGTTTAATATCGCTTTAACTTGATTAGAACTCGATCCTCGTTCTGCATATTCTTCACATTATTCTTAGGAACCTCAAATCTTCTATTTGATACGTTGTTTATAATGATTACTCCGCCCATATTTGTTAATGAAATCAGCTTACAGTCAAAAATGTGAAAAATGCGTTTATAAATGACTCGGATCAGGTTTTTATGACGCCTTTTATAGGGATTTGTTACACCCACTTCAATGTTTTATTTCATATTATTTGGATACTTTCCCATGGTGTAGGAACAGAGCTCTGCATGGGAGGGCTGCCATTTTCCTGGCCATCAGCAGGGGCGGACTGACAACTCATGGGGCCCCCTACTGACCCCGGGCCCTCAGGCAGTGCTCGAGTTTCCAAATGGTCCCTGGCCATCAGAGAACATCCCACCACATGGAAAATAAGTTATAGATATATAAGGCTGTGTTGGTGATCTCATCTCTGTGATTGGCTGATACCCAGATAAAGATTGATACTTTTTTCACAACTTTAGGGACGGCCTCAGCTAACCTGTCGGGGGTTGTCTGTAATGTAAGGGTAGCTGGCAACCCCACCAAGAAACATGGTCAGGATTTACTCAACATAGAACTTCAATTCTATGTTCCTGTGCTCCCATGGAACATTCCACGTTCTGGTCCTATGAGAAGATATCCTCTACACAACTCCTAACACCACCCAGGTACTGAACACCAAGAACGATGGTTTGGCTCTTGGCTCAGTTGATTCTTCATTACTTCAAAAAAATAATTGGGGACTCCAGCGGAGATGTTGTATCTAGTAGTAGTTGGTTTCATGGATCCAGATCATGGTGTACCTAGTAGTAGTTGGTCTCATGGATCCAGGTCATGGTGTGTCTAGTAGTAGTTGGTCTCATGGATCCAGGTCATGGTGTATCTAGTAGTAGTTGGTCTCATGGATCCAGGTCATGGTGTATCTAGTAGTAGTTGATCTCATGGATCCAGGTCATAGTGTATCTAGTAGTAGTTGGTCTCATGGATCCAGGTCATAGTGTATCTAGTAGTAGTTGGTCTCATGGATCCAGGTCATGGTGTATCTAGTAGTAGTTGGTTTCATGTATCCGGGTCATGGTGTATCTAGTAGAAGTTGGTCTCATGGATCCAGGTCATGGTGTATCTAGTAGTAGTTGGTCTCATGTATCCAGGTCATGGTGTATCTAGTAGTAGTTGGTCTCATGTATCCAGGTCATGGTGTATCTAGTAGTAGTTGGTCTCATGTATCCAGGTCATGGTATATCTAGTAGTAGTTGGTCTCATGTATCCAGGTCATGGTGTATCTAGTAGTAGTTGGTCTCATGTATCCAGGTCATGGTATATCTAGTAGTAGTTGGTCTCATGGATCCAGGTCATGGTGTATCTAGTAGTAGTTGGTCTCATGGATCCAGGTCATGGTGTATCTAGTAGTAGTTGGTCTCATGTATCCAGGTCATGGTGTATCTAGTAGTAGTTGGTCTCATGGATCCGGGTCATGGTGTATCTAGTAGTAGTTGGTCTCATGTATCCGGGTCATGGTGTATCTAGTAGTAGTTGGTCTCATGTATCCGGGTCATGGTGTATCTAGTAGTAGTTGGTCTCATGGATCCAGGTCATGGTGTATCTAATAGTAGTTGGTCTCATGGATCCAGGTCATGGTGTATCTAGTAGTAGTTGGTCTCATGGATCCAGGTCATGGTGTACCTAGTAGTAGTTGGTCTCATGGATCCAGGTCATGGTGTGTCTAGTAGTAGTTGGTCTCATGGATCCAGGTCATGGTGTATCTAGTAGTAGTTGGTCTCATGGATCCAGGTCATGGTGTACCTAGTAGTAGTTGTTCTCATGGATCCAGGTCATGGTGTATCTAGTAGTAGTTGGTCTCATGGATCCAGGTCATGGTGTATGTAGTAGTAGTTGGTCTCATGAATCCAGATCATGGTGTGTCTAGTAGTAGTTGGTCTCATGGATCCAGGTCATGGTGTGTCTAGTAGTAGTTGGTCTCATGGATCCAGGTCATGGTGTACCTAGTAGTAGTTGGTCTCATGAATCCAAATCATGGTGTGTCTAGTAGTAGTTGGTCTCATGGAACCCCCTAAAATCCCCACTGTGCCCAGGGCAGCATCCCCTCCTGCCCACCCCTTGTCCAGGGCCTGAGATAAATAAATAGTAGAAGAAATGGCAGAATAAAGGGGGGTGGGGAAGGCTGAAGCCTATGGCTTGGACACTAATTTCTGGATCTTCTGGATCTGGAGGGGGAGGGGAAGATGTGCAGCACCTGAAGGGGATGGCTCTGCGGTCTAAGTGGCACTTTACTAACTGCCGCGCTCGCGGGTCTGGCAGTAAATTGATATGTTCTGCTTCCCAGACACAAATCTAAGCTAACCTAATGGAAATGCATTTGTGAGGGGAGACAAGGCCGAGCCTATTAGCACATCTCCATCTACATGAAGAGCTCACGGCTCACTTTTATTTCATTTCTCCGAAGGTTTCCGGTGTCTCCCGTTATCAGTCATCGGCCTCGTAGGTCAGAGGTCGGCCTCGGTGTACGGCCCCACCACCTGACCATCTGCAACAGTTCAAGAGGGATCACCAGAGGAGTTCACATTCTGGAGAATGTCAGAGGGATGGGTGACGTGCAATGCAGTGCGGAGAACCTTAGGTGTGGCCCCTAAAATGTTATTGTTTGGCCCTACCATCTGGGAAGGGCTGTTTATAGTACTTGTGTTCCTGTCAGTGAAGGAAGGAGGAATAGACATTGTTCCAGTCTTGTTACCGATAACCCTGCAATTATCAGTCACACATTGTCAGATCACCAAGGATGGAGCTACTGACCACGTCACTGTCATGGGGCCCAGGAGCCCAGTGGCCTCAGGATTGCAGGAGGCTAAGGAGTGTAGGGGGTCCAGCAGTCAAGGGGGCTCAGGAGTGTAGTGGCCTCAAGACTGCAGGAGGCTAAGGAGTGTAGGGGGTCCAGCAGTCAAGGGGGCTCAGGAGTGTAGTGGCCTCAAGACTGCAGGAGGCTAAGGAGTGTAGGGGGTCCAGCAGTCAAGGGGGCTCAGGAGTGTAGTGGCCTCAGGAGTGAAAGCGGTCCAGGAAGGTTGTAGGCTCTGGAGTGCTGGGGTTCAGGAGTGCAGTTGGCTAAGGAGTGCAGTTGGCTAAGGAGTGCAGTTGGCTAAGGAGTGCAGGGGGGTTCAGGAGTGCAGTTGGCTAAGGAGTGCAGGGGGGTTCAGGAGTGCAGGGGGGTTCAAGAGTGCAGTTGGCTAAGGAGTGCAGCGGTCTAAGGAGTGCAGCGGATCCAGGAGTGCATTTCCTATGCGCGGTCGGTGATTGCGCATTTCTGCAATTGTCCGGATCTGCTATTAGCTGTGTTCACCATATTCATAAATCGATCGCAGAATTTTATGAACATTTTTGATCGAACATTTTAGATCGAATTTTGTAGAATTTTATATCATGTTATATAGCGCTGCGCTTTACTCATTTTATTTATATCAGAGGTGGTTGTGATCATCTTCAGTGCTTCTAGCTGCTTACTTGCCATTTTATTAGTAGCGCTCACTTTGTTTTATATTATCTAGGAGTGTAGGGGGCTCAGTAGTGCAGGGGGACAAGCAACCCAGATGGCTCAGAAGTGCAGGGGGTCCAGGAGTGCAGTGGGTCCAACAGCCTAGAGGGCGCAGGAGTGCAGGGGGTCCAGGAGTTTAGAGGGTCCTGGAGCACAGGGGGCTTAGGAGTGCAGGGGGATCAGCAACCTAGAGGGCTGAGGAGTGTAGGGTGCTGGGTAGTGCAGGAGGTCCAGGATTGCAGGGTGCTGAGGAGTGCAGGGGGTCAAGCAGCCTAGGAGGTTCAGGAGTGCAGTGGGCTAAGGAGTGCAGGGTGTCCAGAAGTGTAGAAGGTCTAGGAGTGCAGGGGGTACAGGAGTGCAGGAGGTCCAGGAGTGCAGGGGGCTCAGGAGTGCAGGGGGTCCAGGAGTTTAGGAGGTCTAAAAGTGCAGGGGGCCAGGAGTGCAGGGGGTCCAAGAGTGCAGGGGGCTCAGGAGTGCAGGGGGTCCAGGAGTTCAGGAGGTCTAAAAGTGCAGGGGGCCAGGAGTGCAGGGGGTCCAAGAGTGCAGGGGGCTCAGGAGTGCAGGGGGCTCAGGAGTGCAGGGGGTCCAGGAGTGCATGGGGACCAGGAGTGCAGGAGGTCCATGAGTGCAGGGGGTCCATGAGTGCAGGGGGTCCAGGAGTGCAGGGGGTCTATGAGTGCAGGGGGTCCAGGGGTGCAGGGGGTCCAGGAGTACAGGGGGCTCAGGAGTGCAGGAGGTCCAGGAGTGCAGGGGGCTCAGGAGTGCAGGGGGTCCAGGACTGAAGGGGGACCAGGAGTGCAGGGGGTCCAGGAGTGCATGGGGACCAGGAATGCAGGAGGTCCATGAGTGCAGGGGGTCCAGGAGTGCAGGGGGACCAGGAGTGCAGGGGGTCCAGGAGTGCAGGGGGTCTATGAGTGCAGGGGGTCTATGAGTGCAGGGGGTCCAGGAGTACAGGGGGCTCAGGAGTGCAGGAGGTCCAGGAGTGCAGGGGGCTCAGAAATGCAGGGGGTCCAAGACTGAAGGGGGACCAGGAGTGCAGGGGGTCCAGGAGTGCAGGGGGTCCAGGAGTGCAGGGGAACCAGGAGTGCAGGGGGTCCAGGAGTGCAGGGGGACCAGGAGTGCAGGAGGTCCATGAGTGCAGGAGGTCCATGAGTGCAGGGGGTCCAGGAGTGCAGGGGGTCCAGGAGTGCGGGCGGCTCAGCAGTGCAGGAGGTCCAGGAGTGCAGGGGGCTCAAGAGTGCGGGCGGCTTAGCAGTGCAGGAGGTCCAGGAGTGCAGGGGGCTCAGGAGTGCAGGGGGTCAAGGAGTGTAGGGAGTCCAGGAGTGCAGGAGGTCAAGGAGTGCAGGGGGTCCAGGATTGCAGGGGGTCAAGGAGTGTAGGGGGTCCAGGATTGCAGGGGGTCCAGGAGTGCAGGGGGTCCAGGAGTGCAGGGGGTCCAGAAGTGCAGGGGGTCCATGAGTGCAGGGGGTCCAGGAGTGCAGGGGTCAAGGAATGTAGGGGGTCAAGGAATGTAGGGGGTCCAGGATTGCAGGGGGTCCAGGAGTGCAGGGGGTCCAGGAGTGCAGGGGGTCAAGGAGTGCAGGAGGTCCAGGAGTGCTGGAGGTCCAGGAGTGGAGGGGGTCCAGGAGTGCAGGGGGTCCAGGAGTGCAGGGGGTCCAGGAGTGCAGGAGGTCCAGGAGTGCAGGGGGTCCAGGAGTGCAGGGGGTCCAGGAGTGCAGGAGGTCCAGGAGTGCAGGGGGTCCAGGAGTGCAGGAGGTCCAGGAGTGCAGGGGGTCCAGGAGTGCAGGGGGTCCAGGAGTGCAGGAGGTCCAGGAGTGCTGGAGGTCCAGGAGTGCAGGGGGTCCAGGAGTGCAGGGGGTCCAGGAGTGCAGGGGGTCCAGGAGTGCAGGAGGTCCAGGAGTGCAGGGGGTCCAGGAGTGCAGGGGGTCCAGGAGTGCAGGAGGTCCAGGAGTGCAGGGGGTCCAGGAGTGCAGGGGGTCCAGGAGTGCAGGGGGTCCAGAGCTGTCTGGCTGCACAGTGATTGAAGTATATACAGCTTGGGGTATATGTTGCTTGAAGTTCCGTGTCCCGGAAATGGCCATTGCTATGGGGATGGAGAGGACTGAGGGAACCCAAATGGTGGACTTGCCTCCTCTCGTGGTAATGGTGCCATTGGAAGTGTCGTGTTATATTTGTGTCAATCCTGCCAGAAATCCAGTGAGCTGATCACTTCCTGTGTGCTGACCTGAAATCTCAAGCAAGTGTCATCAGTCCTTCCTGGTTCTTTCTGTGGACTACAGAACACCTCCTCCTTTGCTATGGAATGAACAGAGAGAGCCATGTCCAAGGGTGACAACACTGCTGCTCCATAGATACAGACGGTGAGTGTTGTCACCCTTGGACAGGAAGTGGGGAACAAAAGGAAATAGAGTCTGAAAAAGGAGCAGACTGCGTCCGCCATGACGTGACCTCAGACACCGGACAGGCTTCGGCCTTCATATATGAAACGCGGCCAATAGGACGAGCCAACGTGCGATGAATACTAGGAAGGTGCGGCGAATGTCCCCCGACACGTCTAATCGCGGATTTCATTGCGTTCCTCTGAGACGCACAATCTGTTCCCTCCACGCCTGTTTATAGAAAGGTCCCTGAATATTTCTTCACCTTCTGAATAGAAATGTTATCAAACGACACAAAACCTCCATTTCTCTTTATTCATTTTTTTATTTTTGGATAATTGACGTCTTGCAGCAGAACGAACGTTTTGTTCCTCGTCCTTCACCGCGTCCCATCGCCAATTCCCATCAATGGATGGCGTCACCAGATCAGCGGCCTTGCAGGCGCACATTCACCGAAAACAATGAATTTCACCGCCGAAGTGTTTGTCGGATTTGTTACCATTTATAGGAAATTATACAAAAGGAAAAACAGGAACCGGGAACGGAGCGGGAAGCGGGCGAGGTGGCAGGTGGAGAAGGGGGTGGGGTGGGGTGGGGTGGGGGGGGGGGGCTGGGGGGGCTGGGGGGGCTTAGTCTGCCCCCTTCTTCTACACTCTATGGATAACGGTTTGTCAACTCCCAGCATCTGTAGGATCCTGAGAGCGACCCATTCCAGGACCGTGACCATTAATATGGAGCTGCCCCCTCCCCCATGGCCATTAATATGGAGCTGCCCCCTCCCCCATGGCCATTAATATGGAGCTGCCCCCTCCCCCATGGCCATTAATATGGAGCTGCCCCCTCCCCCATGGCCATTAATAAAGAGCTGTACCCTCCCCTCATGGCCATTATTATAGAGTTGTACCCTCCCCCTCCCCTCATGGCCATTATTATAGAGTTGTACCCTCCCCCATGGCCATTAATATGGAGCTGCCCCCTCCCCCATGGCCATTAATAAAGAGCTGTACCCTCCCCCTCCCCTCTTGGCCATTAATAAAGAGTTGTACCCTCCCCTCATGGCGATTAATATAGAGTTGCCCCCTCCCCCATGGCCATTAATAAAGAGTTGTACCCTCCCTCATGGCCATTAATAAAGAGTTGTACCCTCCCCCATGGCCATTGATAAAGAGTTGTACCCTCCCCCATGGCCATTAATATAGAGTTGCCCCCTCCCCTCAGGGTCAGCCCCCCCCCCCCATCAGGGCTGAAAGGCAAATGCAAAAACAAGAAATGTAAATAAAAAAGTAAGAGAGAAATAAAAAATAAGAATTAGAAAAATAGAAAATTCTAAACATTGTATTTGTCTTTTTTTCCTTTTTGTATTTATTAATTTTATTTATAGTTTTATATATTTGTCTGATGAAGGGGGGGGGCATGTCCCCCCCGAGGGCATTGGGTATGTTGGGAATCTTTATAGTTGGTTTGGTCTCAGCTCTGAATGATGCTCCTCGGCACCCACTGGAGGCCAATTCTGTTTGCATGTAATCCACCAAAGCAGAGTCAGTGAGCTCTTCCAATGACAAATGTCACCGGTGTTCCAATTCACCCCAAAGGTGTTCTGTAGGTTGAGGTTGGGGCTCTGTACAGGACACTGGAGTTCCTCCACCCCAAACTGGTCCTCCATGTCTTTATGGAGCTGGCTTTGTACACGGGGGACAGTCATGAGGGAACAGAAAAGGGTCTTCACCAAACTGGTCATCCATGTCTTTATGGAGCTGGCTCAGGGGCCAGTCATGGGGGAACAGAAAAGGGTCTTCACCAAACTGGTCATCCATGTCTTTATGGAGCTGGCTTTGTACACAGGGGACAGTCATGGGGGGACAGAAAAGGGTCTTCACCAAACTGGTCATCCATGTCTTTATGGAGCCGGCTTTGTACACGGGGGGACAGTCATGGGGGGACAAAAAAGGGTCTTCACCAAACTGGTCATCCATGTCTTTATGGAGCTGGCTTTGTACACAGAGGACAGTCATGGGGGGACAGAAAAGGGTCTTCACCAAACTGTCACCACAAGGCTGGAAGAGCCCAGTTGTCTCCATGTCTTTGTATGATGGAGGATCACCAGGTATAAGTGGTATTACCCTCATCACAGACTATACAGTTCAGTATTATTAATCCTGCATGGTATGTGGAGGAGGAGGACATGCGACCATGGCTGAGAGCACTTCAGAGAGGCCACACTGCTGGACCAGTCACATGGAAGGGGGGAGCTTGCCGGAGCCAGGAATCAGGTATTACTCCTTATCCCGAAACCACGAGACGAAACACAGCAACAGTTCCCTTATCCCGGAGATCTGCTCTAATATTAGGGGTCAGGTGACCACGTCCAGATTCTGGTCTAACAACATAAGAAGTTGATTGTTTTTTTGCCCACAGAGGTTCCATTTGATGAGGGCAGGAAAATAGCCATATAAATACTTTATTATCAGGTTTTTACACCCTTCCCCCGTAATGTATCCAGACGCAGATCTCTTATAACAGGACATTGCTGAAAACAAGCACATTGTGTGTCCCTGTCCTGTGCCTTGCGGGGCCCGGAGTGCGATTAGACGTCCCGGTTATTACAATCTAATTAGTGCTCAGCAAGCAGAGAAGGAGCCCGACGTTCTCATTCTGCTTAGGGGGAAAAAAGACAAAAATAAAACGTGGCTTCTCCAGCCGAAGGGAACGGCGGTGACGGATGGGCCAGCACCGAAAAGTCTCTTCCTAAAAAACTGTCTACCGACAGACTGAGGCCTGCAGGGGCCACAGAGGGTGGTGACGGGCCCCACAACCAGCAAAAGGTTATGTGCCGGGGTCCAGGCAATAAATGAGTCAAGATGGCAGATGAATCTTGGCGGTTCGGGACAGATGGCAAGTGGAAGAAAGTTATTTTGTATAATTAACACCTATTTGGGGATTTCTGGCATTAATCATTTATTGCCTCAACTTTGCTGAGGAAGGAGCTTCTGCACAGCAGATTCATCCATCTTTTATGACTTGTAGTTGTCCTGAGGCAAACCTTCCCACAGACTTCCACTTCTGCACCAGATTCATCACCGCACGCAGCGCTCTGCTATCGGCGGCCCCGCCCCCGCCATACAGGCCGCAACACGCCGGGTCCATGGTGCAACAGAATGATGGAGTTCCTTCCACCCCATAGGAGGAGAAAGTCTGTATGTCTTCCTCTATACGTCAGAGAGCCAAACAGGGAGGAGAGGAGCCCCATACTTCGAATTCTCATCTAAACTAGCGATGCAAAGAGACACAAAACGATACAAAATGATACAAAGAGACACAAAACGATACAAAGAGACACAAATGATACAAAGAGACACAAAACGATACAAAGAGACAAAAATGATACAAAGAGACACAAAATGATACAAAATGATACAAAGAGACACAAATGATACAAAGAGACAAAAATGATACAAAGAGACACAAAACGATACAAAGAGACACAAAACGATACAAAGAGACAAAAATGATACAAAGAGACACAAAATGATACAAAGAGACAAAAATGATACAAAGAGCCACAAATTGATACAAAGAGACAAAAATGATGCAAAGAGATACAAAGAGACAAAAATGATACAAAGAGCCACAAAGAGATACAAAATGATACAAAGAGCCACAAAATGATACAAAGAGACAAAAATGATACAAAGAGACAAAAAATGATACAAAGATACACAAAATGATACAAATAGAAAAAAATGATACAACGAGACAAAAATGATACAAAGAGACACAAAATGATACAAAATGATACAAAGAGACACAAAACGATACAAAGAGACAAAAATGATACAAAGAGACACAAAATGATACAAAGAGACAAAAACGATACAAAATGATACAAAGAGCCACAAATTGCTACAAAGAGACAAAAATGATACAAAGAGAAACAAAATTATACAAAATGATACAAAGAGCCACAAATTGATACAAAGAGACAAAAATTATACAAAGAGACAAAAATCATACACAATGATACAAAGAGCCACAAAATGATACAAAGAGCCACAAATTGATACAAAGAGACAAAAATGATACAAAATGATACAAAGAGACACAAAATGATACAAAGAGACAAAGAGACACAAAATGATACAAAGGACAAAAATGATACAAAATGATACAAAGAGACACAAAATGATACAAAGGACAAAAATGATACAAAGAGCCACAAAATGATACAAAGAGACAAACATGATACAAAATGATACAAAGAGCCACAAAATGATACAAAGAGACAAAAAATGATACAAAATGATACAAAGAGACACAAAATGATACAAAGAGACACAAAACGATACAAAGAGACAAAAATGATACAAAATGATACAAAGAGATACAAAATGATACAAAGAGACAAAAAATGATACAAAATGATACAAAGAGACACAAAATGATACAAAGAGACACAAAACGATACAAAGAGACAAAAATGATACAAAGAGATACAAAATGATACAAAGAGATACAAAATGATACAAAGAGACAAAAATGATACAAAGAGACACAAATTGATACAAAGAGACAAAAATTATACAAAGACAAAAATGATACAAAATGATACAAATAAACACAACATGACACAAAGAGACAAAAAAATTGATACAAAGAGACACAAAATGTTACAAAGATTCAAAATGATACAAAATGTTACAAAATGATACAAAGAGATACAAAGAGTTACAGGCAATATAAATTGATATAAAGCGATGTCATGGAGCCGATTTACTAAAACTGGAGCGCTCAGAATCTTGTGCAGCTGTGCAGGGCAGCCAATCAGCTTCTGACTTCAGCTTGTTCCATGAATCTTTGACAATAAAAGCTGGAAGCTGATTGGCTGCCATGTACAGCTGCAGCAGATTTCGCACTCTCCAGTTTTAGTAAATGACCACAAAGTGATACAAGTGATGGTGTCACCCCCCACTGCTCCGTCTCTATGGTGGTCCATGGTGTGTATTGTATGCTGTCTACCTTCTGCTCCAATGTGTAGACAAGTCAATAGAACTGCCAGGACTACTGAAAATGCAGGTTTCCTGGCTGTCATGTTGACATTTCTGAATCAATATACAAATCAGGAAAGTGAAGGTGATGTCGGAGGTCCTTCAGGCCCCATTGCTGGCTCCAGGAGGAGCATGTCTCTGACGCTCACTAATGATATTATTAAATACAATCTTTCCATTTTCATTGCATTATGTTAGACCCATTAATGTCATCACTGGGTCTCTTTGCTTCTCTATGCATTGCAGGCAGATCATGGATGGTAGGAGGGGCCAGTAGGGGGCTGTACATAGCTTACTGAAAACATCCCAGCTCCCTGCCTCAGTACTCCTCTCAAGAGCCTTTAGACTGGATGCAAGCAGTGGGAGGAGTTATGCAAATATCATAATGCCTTGACAGGTGGACGTCAGTCTGGAGGAGTGGGTGTTCCCAGGCAGGTGTATTGGCAGAGTGATGCATAAGGACATGGATGACCAGTCTGGTGTGGAGGAACTCCAGTGTCCTGAACAGAACCCCGACCTCAACCTACTGTACACCTTTGGGATGACTTGGAATGCCGATGGTGAGCCGGGTCTTCTCATCCAACATCAGTCCTCTCCTTGGAGGTTCAGGATGAAAGAATTCTACCAGTGATAGTAATAGGGTCACCCCACTCCAAACTGATAGACTATATGGCCCAAAGGATGGGTAACACATGAAGTCAGGTCCTCCACTAAGTCCCGTAGATGAAGTCGGGCCCTACACTAAGTCCCGTAGATGAAGTCAGGTCCTCCACTAAGTCCCGTAGATGAAGTCAGGTCCTCCACTAAGTCCCGTAGATGAAGTCGGGCCCTACACTAAGTCCCGTAGATGAAGTCAGGTCCTCCACTAAGTCCCGTAGATGAAGTCAGGTCCTCCACTAAGTCCCGTAGATGAAGTCAGGTCCTCCACTAAGTCCCGTAGATGAAGTCAGGTCCTCCACTAAGTCCCCATAGATGAAGTCAGGTCCTCCACTAAGTCCCGTAGATGAAGTCAGGTCCTCCACTAAGTCCCGTAGATGAAGTCAGGTCCTCCACTAAGTCCTGTAGATGAAGTCAGATCCTCCACTAAGTCCCGTAGATGAAGTCAGGCCCTACACTAAGTCCCGTAGATGAAGTCAGGTCCTCCACTAAGTCCTGTAGATGAAGTCGGATCCTCCACTAAGTCCCATAGATGAAGTCAGGCCCTACACTAAGTCCCGTAGATGAAGTCAGGTCCTCCACTAAGTCCTGTAGATGAAGTCGGATCCTCCACTAAGTCCCGTAGATGAAGTCAGGTCCTCCACTAAGTCCCGTAGATGAAGTCAGGTCCTCCACTAAGTCCCGTAGATGAAGTCAGATCCTCCACTAAGTCCCGTAGATGAAGTCAGGTCCTCCACTAAGTCCCGTAGATGAAGTCAGGTCCTCCACTAAGTCCCGTAGATGAAGTCAGGCCCTACACTAAGTCCCGTAGATGAAGTCAGGTCCTCCACTAAGTCCCATAGATGAAGTCAGGCCCTACACTAAGTCCCATAGATGAAGTCAGGTCCTCCACTAAGTCCCATAGATGAAGTCAGGCCCTACACTAAGTCCCATAGATGAAGTCAGGTCATCCACTAAGTCCCATAGATGAAGTCAGGTCCTCCACTAAGTCCCGTAGATGAAGTCAGGCCCTACACTAAGTCCCGTAGATGAAGTCAGGTCCTCCACTAAGTCCCATAGATGAAGTCAGGTCCTCCACTAAGTCCCGTAGATGAAGTCAGGCCCTACACTAAGTCCCGTAGATGAAGTCAGGCCCTACACTAAGTCCCATAGATGAAGTCAGGCCCTACACTAAGGCCCGTAGATGAAGTCAGGTCCTCCACTAAGTCCCATAGATGAAGTCAGGTCCTCCACTAAGTCCCGTAGATGAAGTCAGGCCCTACACTAAGTCCCGTAGATGAAGTCAGGCCCTACACTAAGTCCCGTAGATGAAGTCAGGCCCTACACTAAGTCCCGTAGATGAAGTCAGGTCCTCCACTAAGTCCCGTAGATGAAGTCAGGCCCTACACTAAGTCCCATAGATGAAGTCAGGCCCTACACTAAGTCCCATAGATGAAGTCAGGCCCTACACTAAGTCCCGTAGATGAAGTCAGGCCCTACACTAAGGCCCGTAGATGAAGTCAGGTCCTCCACTAAGTCCCATAGATGAAGTCAGGTCCTCCACTAAGTCCCGTAGATGAAGTCAGGCCCTACACTAAGTCCCGTAGATGAAGTCAGGCCCTACACTAAGTCCCATAGATGAAGTCAGGCTCTACACTAAGGCCCATAGATGAAGTCAGGTCCTCCACTAAGTCCCATAGATGAAGTCAGGTCCTTCACTAAGTCCCGTAGATGAAGTCAGGCCCTACACTAAGTCCCGTAGATGAAGTCAGGTCCTACACTAAGGCCCATAGATGAAGTCAGGTCCTCCACTAAGTCCCATAGATGAAGTCAGGTCCTCCACTAAGTCCCATAGATGAAGTAAGGCCTTACACTAAGGCCCATAGATGAAGTCAGGCCCATCACTAAGTCCCGTAGATGAAGTCAGGCCCTACACTAAGTCCCGTAGATGAAGTCAGGTCCTACACTAAGTCCCGTAGATGAAGTCAGGCCCTACACTAAGGCCCGTAGATGAAGTCAGGCCCTACACTAAGGCCCATAGATGAAGTCAGGTCCTCCACTAAGTCCCATAGATGAAGTCAGGTCCTCCACTAAGTCCCATAGATGAAGTAAGGCCTTACACTAAGGCCCATAGATGAAGTCAGGTCCTCCACTAAGTCCCATAGATGAAGTCAGGTCCTCCACTAAGTCCCATAGATGAAGTCAGGCCTTACACTAAGGCCCATAGATGAAGTCAGGTCCTCCACTAAGTCCCGTAGATGAAGTCAGGTCCTCCACTAAGTCCCGTAGATGAAGTCAGATCCTCCACTAAGTCCCGTAGATGAAGTCAGGTCCTCCACTAAGTCCCGTAGATGAAGTCAGGTCCTCCACTAAGTCCCGTAGATGAAGTCAGGCCCTACACTAAGTCCCGTAGATTAAGTCAGGCCCTACACTAAGTCCCGTAGATGAAGTCAGGCCCTACACTAAGTCCCGTAGATGAAGTCAGGTCCTCCACTAAGTCCCATAGATGAAGTCAGGCCCTACACTAAGTCCCATAGATGAAGTCAGGTCCTCCACTAAGTCCCATAGATGAAGTCAGGCCCTACACTAAGTCCCATAGATGAAGTCAGGTCATCCACTAAGTCCCATAGATGAAGTCAGGTCCTCCACTAAGTCCCGTAGATAAAGTCAGGCCCTACACTAAGTCCCGTAGATGAAGTCAGGCCCTACACTAAGTCCCGTAGATGAAGTCAGGCCCTACACTAAGTCCCGTAGATGAAGTCAGGTCCTCCACTAAGTCCCGTAGATGAAGTCAGGCCCTACACTAAGTCCCATAGATGAAGTCAGGCCCTACACTAAGTCCCATAGATGAAGTCAGGCATTACACTAAGTCCCGTAGATGAAGTCAGGCCCTACACTAAGGCCCGTAGATGAAGTCAGGTCCTCCACTAAGTCCCATAGATGAAGTCAGGTCCTCCACTAAGTCCCGTAGATGAAGTCAGGCCCTACACTAAGTCCCGTAGATGAAGTCAGGCCCTACACTAAGTCCCGTAGATGAAGTCAGGCTCTACACTAAGGCCCATAGATGAAGTCAGGTCCTCCACTAAGTCCCATAGATGAAGTCAGGTCCTTCACTAAGTCCCGTAGATGAAGTCAGGCCCTACACTAAGTCCCGTAGATGAAGTCAGGCCCTACACTAAGTCCCGTAGATGAAGTCAGGCCCTACACTAAGTCCCATAGATGAAGTCAGGCTCTACACTAAGGCCCATAGATGAAGTCAGGTCCTCCACTAAGTCCCATAGATGAAGTCAGGTCCTCCACTAAGTCCCATAGATGAAGTCAGGTCCTCCACTAAGTCCCATAGATGAAGTCAGGCCCTACACTAAGGCCCATAGATGAAGTCAGGTCCTCCACTAAGTCCCATAGATGAAGTCAGGTCCTCCACTAAGTCCCATAGATGAAGTCAGGTCTTCCACTAAGTCCCATAGATGAAGTCAGGCTCTACACTAAGTCCCATAGATGAAGTCAGGCTCTACACTAAGTCCCGTAGATGAAGTCAGGCCCTACACTAAGTCCCGTAGATGAAGTCAGGTCCTACACTAAGTCCCGTAGATGAAGTCAGGCCCTACACTAAGTCCCGTAGATGAAGTCAGGTCCTACACTAAGTCCCGTAGATGAAGTCAGGCCCAACACTAAGTCCCATAGATGAAGTCAGGCTCTACACTAAGGCCCATAGATGAAGTCAGGTCCTCCACTAAGTCCCATAGATGAAGTCAGGTCCTTCACTAAGTCCCGTAGATGAAGTCAGGCCCTACACTAAGTCCCGTAGATGAAGTCAGGCCCTACACTAAGTCCCGTAGATGAAGTCAGGCCCTACACTAAGTCCCATAGATGAAGTCAGGCTCTACACTAAGGCCCATAGATGAAGTCAGGTCCTCCACTAAGTCCCATAGATGAAGTCAGGTCCTCCACTAAGTCCCATAGATGAAGTCAGGTCCTCCACTAAGTCCCATAGATGAAGTCAGGCCCTACACTAAGGCCCATAGATGAAGTCAGGTCCTCCACTAAGTCCCATAGATGAAGTCAGGTCCTCCACTAAGTCCCATAGATGAAGTCAGGTCTTCCACTAAGTCCCATAGATGAAGTCAGGCTCTACACTAAGTCCCATAGATGAAGTCAGGCTCTACACTAAGTCCCGTAGATGAAGTCAGGCCCTACACTAAGTCCCGTAGATGAAGTCAGGTCCTACACTAAGTCCCGTAGATGAAGTCAGGCCCTACACTAAGTCCCGTAGATGAAGTCAGGTCCTACACTAAGTCCCGTAGATGAAGTCAGGCCCAACACTAAGTCCCGTAGATGAAGTCAGGCCCTACACTAAGTCCCATAGATGATGTCAGGCCCTACACTAAGTCCCATAAATGAAGTCGGGTCCTCCACTAAGGCCCTTAGATGAAGTCGGGTCCTCCACTAAGTCCCGTAGATGAAGTCAGGCCCTACACTAAGTCCCGTAGATGAAGTCAGTCCCTACACTAAGTCCCGTAGATGAAGTCAGGCCCTACACTAAGTCCCATAGATGAAGTCAGGCTCTACACTAAGGCCCATAGATGAAGTCAGGTCCTCCACTAAGTCCCATAGATGAAGTCAGGTCCTCCACTAAGTCCCATAGATGAAGTCAGGTCCTCCACTAAGTCCCATAGATGAAGTCAGGCCCTACACTAAGGCCCATAGATGAAGTCAGGTCCTCCACTAAGTCCCATAGATGAAGTCAGGTCCTCCACTAAGTCCCATAGATGAAGTCAGGTCTTCCACTAAGTCCCATAGATGAAGTCAGGCTCTACACTAAGTCCCATAGATGAAGTCAGGCTCTACACTAAGTCCCGTAGATGAAGTCAGGCCCTACACTAAGTCCCGTAGATGAAGTCAGGTCCTACACTAAGTCCCGTAGATGAAGTCAGGCCCTACACTAAGTCCCGTAGATGAAGTCAGGTCCTACACTAAGTCCCGTAGATGAAGTCAGGCCCAACACTAAGTCCCGTAGATGAAGTCAGGCCCTACACTAAGTCCCATAGATGATGTCAGGCCCTACACTAAGTCCCATAAATGAAGTCGGGTCCTCCACTAAGGCCCTTAGATGAAGTCGGGTCCTCCACTAAGTCCCGTAGATGAAGTCAGGTCCTACACTAAGTCCCGTAGATGAAGTCCGGTCTTACACTAAGTCCCATAGATGAAGTCAGGCTCTACACTAAGGCCCATAGATGAAGTCAGGTCCTCCACTAAGTCCCATAGATGAAGTCAGGTCCTCCACTAAGTCCCGTAGATGAAGTCAGGCCCTACACTAAGTCCCGTAGATGAAGTCAGGTCCTACACTAAGTCCCGTAGATGAAGTCAGGCCCTACACTAAGGCCCGTAGATGAAGTCAGGCCCTACACTAAGGCCCATAGATGAAGTCAGGTCCTCCACTAAGTCCCATAGATGAAGTCAGGTCCTCCACTAAGTCCCATAGATGAAGTCAGGTCCTACACTAAGTCCCGTAGATGAAGTCAGGTCCTACACTAAGTCCCGTAGATGATGTCAGGTCCTCCACTAAGTCCCGTAGATGAAGTCAGGTCCTCCACTAAGTCCCGTAGATGAAGTCAGGTCCTACACTAAGTCCCGTAGATGAAGTCAGGTCCTACACTAAGTCACGTAGATGAAGTCAGGTCCTACACTAAGTCCCGTAGATGAAGTCAGGTCCTCCATGCTGTCTCAGGCATGATGAAGTCAGGTCCTCCACTAAGTCACGTAGATGAAGTCAGGTCCTACACTAAGTCCCGTAGATGAAGTCAGGTCCTCCATGCTGTCTCAGGCATGATGAAGTCAGGTCCTCCACTAATTCCCATAGATGAAGTCAGGTCCTCCACTAAGTCCCGTAGATGAAGTCAGGTCCTACACTAAGTCCCATAGATGAAGTCAGGTCCTACACTAAGTCCCGTAGATGAAGTCAGGTCCTCCACGAAGTCCCGTAGATGAAGTCAGGTCCTACACTATGTCCCGTAGATGAAGTCAGGTCCTACACTAAGTCCCGTAGATGAAGTCAGGTCCTCCACTAAGTCCCATAGATGAAGTCAGGTCCTCCACTAAGTCCCGTAGATGAAGTCAGGTCCTACACTATGTCCCGTAGATGAAGTCAGGTCCTCCACTAAGTCCCGTAGATGAAGTCAGGTCCTACACTAAGTCCCATAGATGAAGTCAGGTCCTCCACTAAGTCCCGTAGATGAAGTCAGGTCCTACACTAAGTCCCATAGATGAAGTCAGGTCTTCCACTAAGTCCCATAGATGAAGTCAGGTCCTCCACTAAGTCCCATAGATGAAGTCAGGCCTTACACTAAGGCCCATAGATGAAGTCAGGTCCTCCACTAAGTCCCATAGATGAAGTCAGGTCTTCCACTAAGTCCCATAGATGAAGTCAGGCTCTACACTAAGTCCCATAGATGAAGTCAGGCTCTACACTAAGTCCCGTAGATGAAGTCAGGCCCTACACTAAGTCCCGTAGATGAAGTCAGGTCCTACACTAAGTCCCGTAGATGAAGTCAGGTCCTACACTAAGTCCCGTAGATGAAGTCAGGCCCTACACTAAGTCCCGTAGATGAAGTCAGGTCCTACACTAAGTCCCGTAGATGAAGTCAGGCCCAACACTAAGTCCCGTAGATGAAGTCAGGCCCTACACTAAGTCCCATAGATGATGTCAGGCCCTACACTAAGTCCCATAAATGAAGTCGGGTCCTCCACTAAGGCCCTTAGATGAAGTCGGGTCCTCCACTAAGTCCCGTAGATGAAGTCAGGTCCTACACTAAGTCCCGTAGATGAAGTCAGGCCTTACACTAAGTCCCATAGATGAAGTCAGGCTCTACACTAAGGCCCATAGATGAAGTCAGGTCCTCCACTAAGTCCCATAGATGAAGTCAGGTCCTCCACTAAGTCCCGTAGATGAAGTCAGGCCCTACACTAAGTCCCGTAGATGAAGTCAGGTCCTACACTAAGTCCCGTAGATGAAGTCAGGCCCTACACTAAGGCCCGTAGATGAAGTCAGGCCCTACACTAAGGCCCATAGATGAAGTCAGGTCCTCCACTAAGTCCCATAGATGAAGTCAGGTCCTCCACTAAGTCTCATAGATGAAGTCAGGTCCTACACTAAGTCCCGTAGATGAAGTCAGGTCCTACACTAAGTCCCGTAGATGATGTCAGGTCCTCCACTAAGTCCCGTAGATGAAGTCAGGTCCTCCACTAAGTCCCGTAGATGAAGTCAGGTCCTACACTAAGTCCCGTAGATGAAGTCAGGTCCTACACTAAGTCACGTAGATGAAGTCAGGTCCTACACTAAGTCCCGTAGATGAAGTCAGGTCCTCCATGCTGTCTCAGGCATGATGAAGTCAGGTCCTCCACTAAGTCACGTAGATGAAGTCAGGTCCTACACTAAGTCCCGTAGATGAAGTCAGGTCCTCCATGCTGTCTCAGGCATGATGAAGTCAGGTCCTCCACTAATTCCCATAGATGAAGTCAGGTCCTCCACTAAGTCCCGTAGATGAAGTCAGGTCCTCCACTAAGTCCCGTAGATGAAGTCAGGTCCTCCACTAATTCCCATAGATGAAGTCAGGTCCTCCACTAATTCCCATAGATGAAGTCAGGTCCTCCACTAATTCCCATAGATGAAGTCAGGTCCTCCACTAAGTCCCGTAGATGAAGTCAGGTCCTACACTAAGTCCCATAGATGAAGTCAGGTCCTACACTAAGTCCCGTAGATGAAGTCAGGTCCTCCACGAAGTCCCGTAGATGAAGTCAGGTCCTACACTATGTCCCGTAGATGAAGTCAGGTCCTACACTAAGTCCCGTAGATGAAGTCAGGTCCTCCACTAAGTCCCATAGATGAAGTCAGGTCCTCCACTAAGTCCCGTAGATGAAGTCAGGTCCTACACTAAGTCCCGTAGATGAAGTCAGGCCCTACACTAAGTCCCGTAGATGAAGTCAGGTCCTCCACTAAGTCCCTTAGATGAAGTCAGGTCCTACACTAAGTCCCGTAGATGAAGTCAGGTCCTACACTAAGTCCCGTAGATGAAGTCAGGTCCTACACTATGTCCCGTAGATGAAGTCAGGTCCTCCACTAAGTCCCGTAGATGAAGTCAGGCCCTACACTAAGTCCCGTAGATGAAGTCAGGTCCTCCACTAAGTCCCGTAGATGAAGTCAGGTCCTCCACTAAGTCCCATATATGAAGTCAGGTCCTCCACTAAGTCCCGTAGATGAAGTCAGGTCCTGCACTATGTCCCGTAGATGAAGTCAGGCCCTACACTAAGTCCCGTAGATGAAGTCAGGTCCTACACTAAGTCCCGTAGATGAAGTCAGGTCCTCCACTAAGTCCCGTAGATGAAGTCAGGTCCTCCACTAAGTCCCATAGATGAAGTCAGGTCCTCCACTAAGTCCCGTAGATGAAGTCAGGTCCTACACTATGTCCCGTAGATGAAGTCAGGCCCTACACTAAGTCCCGTAGATGAAGTCAGGTCCTACACTAAGTCCCGTAGATGAAGTCAGGTCCTCCACTAAGTCCCGTAGATGAAGTCAGGTCCTCCACTAAGTCCCATAAATGAAGTCAGGTCCTCCACTAAGTCCCGTAGATGAAGTCAGGTCCTACACTATGTCCCGTAGATGAAGTCAGGCCCTTCACTAAGTCCCGTAGATGAAGTCAGGTCCTCCACTAAGTCCCGTAGATGAAGTCAGGTCCTACACTATGTCCCGTAGATGAAGTCAGGCCCTACACTAAGTCCCGTAGATGAAGTCAGGTCCTCCACTAAGTCCCGTAGATGAAGTCAGGTCCTCCACTAAGTCCCGTAGATGAAGTCAGGTCCTACACTAAGTCCCGTAGATGAAGTCAGGTCCTCCACTAAGTCCCGTAGATGAAGTCAGGTCCTCCACTAAGTCCCATAGATGAAGTCAGGTCCTCCACTAAGTCCCGTAGATGAAGTCAGGTCCTCCACTAAGTCCCGTAGATGAAGTCAGGTCCTCCACTAAGTCCCGTAGATGAAGTCAGGTCCTCCACTAAGTCCCGTAGATGAAGTCAGGTCCTCCACTATGTCCCGTAGATGAAGTCAGACCCTACACTAAGTCCCGTAGATGAAGTCAGGCCCTACACTAAGTCCCGTAGATGAAGTCAGACCCTACACTAAGTCCCGTAGATGAAGTCAGGCCCTACACTAAGTCCCGTAGATGAAGTCAGGTCCTCCACTAAGTCCCGTAGATGAAGTCAGGTCCTACACTAAGTCTCATAGATGAAGTCAGGTCCTCCACTATGTCCTGTAGATGAAGTCATGTCCTCCACTAAGTCCCATATATGAAGTCAGGTCCTCCACTAAGTCCCGTAGATGAAGTCAGGTCCTCCACTAAGTCCCATAGATGAAGTCAGGTCCTACACTAAGTCCCGTAGATGAAGTCAGGTCCTCCACTAAGTCCCGTAGATGAAGTCAGGTCCTCCACTAAGTCCCGTAGATGAAGTCAGGTCCTCCACTAAGTCCCGTAGATGAAGTCAGGTCCTCCACTAGGTCCCGTAGATGAAGTCAGGTCCTCCACTAAGTCCGTAGATGAAGTCAGGTCCTCCACTAAGTCCCGTAGATGAAGTCAGTTCCTCCATTAAGTCCCGTAGATGAAGTCAGGTCCTCCATTAAGTCCCATAGATGAAGTCAGGCCCAACACTAAGTCCCATAGATGAAGTCAGGCCCAACACTAAGTCCCATAGATGAAGTCAGGTCCTCCATTAAGTCCCATAGATGAAGTCAGGTCCTCCATTAAGTCCCATAGATGAAGTCAGGTCCTCCACTAAGTCCCGTAGATGAAGTCAGGTCCTCCAATAAGTCCCGTAGATGAAGTCAGGCCCTACACTAAGTCCCGTAGATGAAGTCAGGTCCTACACTAAGTCCCGTAGATGAAGTCAGGTCCTACACTAAGTCCCATAGATGAAGTCAGGTCCTCCATTAAGTCCCATAGATGAAGTCAGGTCCTCCACTAAGTCCCGTAGATGAAGTCAGGTCCTCCAATAAGTCCCATAGATGAAGTCAGGCCCTACACTAAGGCCCATAGATGAAGTCAGGTCCTCCACTAAGTCCCATAGATGAAGTCAGGTCCTCCACTAAGGCCCATAGATGAAGTCAGGTCCTCCACTAAGTCCCGTAGATGAAGTCAGGTCCTCCACTAAGTCCCGTAGATGAAGTCAGGTCCTCCACTAAGTCCCGTAGATGAAGTCAGGTCCTACACTAATTCCCGTAGATGAAGTCAGGTCCTCCACTATGTCCTGTAGATGAAGTCAGGTCCTCCATGCTGCATCAGGCATGATGAAGTCAGGTCCTCCACTAAGTCCCATAGATGAAGTCAGGTCCTCCACTAAGTCCCGTAGATGAAGTCAGGCCCTACACTAAGTCCCTGAAGTCAGGTCCTCCACTAAGTCCCGTAGATGAAGTCAGGTCCTCCACTAAGTCCCGTAGATGAAGTCAGGTCCTCCACTAAGTCCCGTAGATGAAGTCAGGTCCTCCACTAAGTCCCATAGATGAAGTCAGGTCCTCCACTAAGTCCCGTAGATGAAGTCAGGTCCTCCACTAAGTCCCGTAGATGAAGTCAGGTCCTCCACTAAGTCCCGTAGATGAAGTCAGGTCCTCCACTAAGTCCCGTAGATGAAGTCAGGTCCTCCATGCTGTCTCAGGCATGATGAAGGAAGTTCTGGGCAGCGTAAAGTTGTATATTTTAGGATTTTTTTCTTTCTTTTTGATTCCGACCCCTTTGAGTTTTTTTGCCCTCCATCGTCATGGGAATAGATTAGTTACTGCGGGAGCCATGGCAACCTATTTGATGTGTGACAATCCCTGGTGACCAGAAGGGCCCCGAGCTCCAACCCAGGAGAAGGTGACCTCAGGTAGCCTGGCTCTGTGCCGATGCGGTGATGGAGGGAGGATGAGGTCATGTAGGGCTTCCCTGCGGCTGATAATGAGACGTTCCGGCTGTTGGCGGCGCTTGTTATCGCCAGAACAAAACGGCGTCTTTTGTCTTCCTTTGTCCATTGTCAGGCTGATCCTCCAATCCAGCGCCGGGATTGGAGATGAGGGTAAAACGTCGGGAAGTTTCAAACTTCCAGATAAGAATTAGCAGTCTGGAGAAGAAATGTGAAGCTGCTGATAAGACATTTGTATGTAGGACAGCGGGGGAGGGGCGGCACGCCAAGGAAACGGTTCAAATTAACTCGTCCCATGACTCCCCTCTCCAAACCAGCCAGGCTTAAAGGGACACACCACCCAAATCCAGGCTTAAAGGGACACACCACCCAAATCCAGGCTTAAAGGGACACACCGCCCAAATCCAGGCTTAAAGGGACACACCACCCAAATCCAGGCTTAAAGGGACACACCGCCCAAATCCAGGCTTAAAGGGACACACC
Organism: Staurois parvus; assembly: GCF_062004578.1. NCBI lineage: Eukaryota > Metazoa > Chordata > Amphibia > Anura > Ranidae > Staurois > Staurois parvus. Next base: position 78,319 of record NW_028321443.1, read on the forward strand.
GCCCAAATCCAGGCTTAAAGGGACACACCGCCCAAATCCAGGCTTAAAGGGACACACCGCCCAAATCCAGGCTTAAAGGGACACACCGCCCAAATCCAGGCTTAAAGGGACACACCACCCAAATCCAGGCTTAAAGGGACACACCACCCAAATCCAGGCTTAAATGGACACACCACCCAAATTCAGGCTTAAAGGGACACACCACCCAAATCCAGGCTTAAAGGGACACACCACCCAAATCCAAGCTTAAAGGGACACACCGCCCAAATCCAGGCTTAAAGGGACACACCGCCCAAATCTAGGCTTAAAGGGACACACCACCCAAATCCAGGCTTAAAGGGACACACCACCCAAATTCAGGCTTAAAGGGACACACCACCAAATCCAGGCTTAAAGGAACACACCACTCAAATCCAGGCTTAAAGGGACACACCACCCAAATCCAGGCTTAAAGGGACACACCACCCAAATTCAGGCTTAAAGGGACACACCACCCAAATTCAGGCTTAAAGGGACACACCACCCAAATCAAGGCTTAAAGGGACACACCACCCAAATCCAAGCTTAAAGGGACACACCGCCCAAATCCAGGCTTAAAGGGACACACCACCCAAATCCAGGCTTAAAGGGACACACCGCCCAAATCCAGGCTTAAAGGGACACACCACCCAAATCCAGGCTTAAAGGGACACACCACCCAAATCCAGGCTTAAAGGGACAGACCGCCCAAATCCAGGCTTAAAGGGAAACACCACCCAAATCCAGGCTTAAAGGGACAGACCGCCCAAATCCAGGCTTAAAGGGACACACCGCCCAAATCCAGGCTTAAAGGGACACACCGCCCAAATCCAGACTTAAAGGGACACACCGCCCAAATCCAGGCTTAAAGGGAAACACCACCCAAATCCAGGCTTAAAGGGACACACCACCCAAATCCAGGCGTAAAGGGACACACCGCCCAAATCCAGGCTTAAAGGGACACACCACCCAAATTCAGGCTTTTATATTGCCATGGCACCGCTGGGATGGTTTAGTTTTCTATGTTTATCAGTCATATTTTCCTTCATTAGTAATGAAGAATAAAACAACCCCCCCCTCCGGTGAATCTTCACATACATTCACTCGGTGAGAATCGGCCAAAAATGAATGTCCTTTAGGTGATTTTCTCTTCTGAACGAATGTATTATTATTATCAGGGTTCCATGTACACTGCAGCCGATAAACTGACGTTCCGGAGCTGTCCTGCGTTCTCCCAGCAGCCCCTGAACTCTCCCTGATGTCCTCCTCCTGTCCGCACACATCGCCCTCTACAGGCATTTTAGGTTACAGCTGTTTTTTTGAATGCACAAAAATTGCGTTCAGAAGATTTTACTGGTGTTTCAAACGCCAAACGCTTGTAAATGTGGTTAACGGCGTTTACAAGCGTTTTTTTAACTGTTCCATATCCAGATGCTGTCTGAAGCCTTTTTCCTCATCAGAAATGCATGCAAAGTGTTCTCCATGTATCCAAATGGACCCGGAACACCGGCGCAGTCAGGTCCAGGTTCTGCATGAAGGAGAAAATGGTAGAACGCGCTGCATTATGTCCATGATGGGATCCATAGTGACTACAACCAGAACAGACAGCGAATCTCCACACATACTGCTCTCCCCGCTTCTCCTCCCTCTGCTTCCGCTCTCTCCGCTTCTGCTCTCCCCGCTTCTGCTCTCCCCGCTTCTGCTCTCTCTGCTTCTGCTCTCCCCGCTTCTGCTCTCCCCCCTTCTGCTTTCCCCGCTTCTGCTCTCCCCGCTTCTGCTCTCTCCGCTTCTGCTCTCCCCGCTTCTGCTCTCCCCGCTTTTGCTCTCCCCGCTTCTGCTCTCCCCGCTTCTGCTCTCTCCGCTTCTGCTCTCCCCGCTTCTGCTCTCCCCGCTTCTGCTCTCCCCGCTTTTGCTCTCCCCGCTTCTGCTCTCCTCGCTTCTGCTCTCTCTGCTTCTGCTCTCCTGGCTTCTGCTCTCCCCGCTTCTGCTCTCCCCGCTTCTCCTCTCCCCGCTTCTGCTCTCCCCGCTTCTCCTTTCCCAGCTTCTGCTCTCTCTGCTTCTGCTCTCTCTGCTTCTGCTCTCCCCGCTTCTGCTCTCCCCGCTTCTGCTCTCTCCGCTTCTACTCTCCCTACTTCTGCTTTCCCTGCCTCTGCTCTCCCCGCTTCTGCTCTCCCCGCTTCTGCTCTCTCCGCTTCTGCTCTCCCCGCTTCTCCTCTCCCCGCTTCTGCTCTCCCCGCTTCTCCTTTCCCAGCTTCTGCTCTCTCTGCTTCTGCTCTCCCCGCTTCTGCTCTCCCCGCTTCTGCTTTCCCTGCCTCTGCTCTCCCCGCTTCTGCTCTCCCCGCTTCTGCTCTCTCCGCTTCTGCTCTCCCCGCTTCTCCTCTCCCCGCTTCTGCTCTCCCCGCTTCTCCTTTCCCAGCTTCTGCTCTCTCTGCTTCTGCTCTCTCCGCTTCTACTCTCCCTACTTCTGCTTTCCCTGCCTCTGCTCTCCCCGCTTCTGCTCTCCCCGCTTCTGCTCTCCCCGCTTCTGCTCTCTCCGCTTCTGCTCTCCCCGCTTTTGCTCTCTCCGCTTCTGCTCTCCCCGCTTTTGCTCTCTCCGCTTCTGCTCTCTCCGCTTCTGCTCTCCCCGCTTCTGCTCTCTCCGCTTCTGCTCTCCCCGATTTTGCTCTCTCCGCTTCTGCTCTCTCCGCTTCTGCTCTCCCCACTTCTCCTCTCCCCGCTTCTGCTCTCTCTGCTTCTGCTCTCTCCGCTTCTGCTCTCTCCGCTTCTACTCTCCCCGCTTCTGCTTTCTCTGCTTCTGCTTTCCCTGCTTCTGCTCTCCCCTCTTCTGCTCTCCCCGCTTCTGCTCTCCCCGCTTTTGCTCTCTCCGCTTCTGCTCTCTCCACTTCTGCTCTCCCCGCTTTTGCTCTCTCTGCTTCTGCTCTCCCCGCTTCTCCTCTCCCTGCTTCTGCTCTCCCCACTTCTCCTCTCCCTGCATTTAGGCATCTAGACGTGGTGAAGGCGACTTACTGAAGTTCAAACCGAGCATCAGAATGGGGAAAAAAGAGGATTTAAGTGACTTTGAACGTGGCATGGGTGTTGGTGCCAGATGGGCTGGTCTGAGTATTGCACAACTACTGAAGATACTGCTGATCTGCTGGGATTTTCCCGCACAACCATCTCTAGGGGTTACAGAGAATGGTCCGAAAAAGAGAAAATATCCAGTGAGTGGCAGTTGTGTGGAGGGAAATGCCTTGTTGAGGTCAGAGGTCAGAGGAGAATGGGCAGACTGGATCCAGATGATAGAAAGGTAACAGGAACTCCAATAACTCCTTGTTACACCCAAAGTGTGCAGAATACCATCTCTGAATGCACAACACATCCAATCTTGAAGCAGATGGACTACAGCAGCAGAAGACCACACCGGATGCCACTCCTGTCAGCTGAGACCACACCGGATGCCACTGCTGTCAGCAGAGACCACACCAGGTGCCACTCCTGTCAGCTAAGACCACACCGGATGCCACTCCTGTCAGCTAAAACCACACCGGATGCCACTCCTGTCAGCTAAGACCACACCGGATGCCACTCCTGTCAGCTAAGACCACAACGGATGCCACTCCTGTCAGCTAAGACCGCACCGGATGGCACTCCTGTCAGCTGAGACCACACCAGGTGCCACTCCTGTCAGCTAAGACAACACCGGATGCCACTCCTGTCAGCTGAGACCACACCGAGTGCCACTCCTGTCAGCTGAGACCACACCGAGTGCCACTCCTGTCAGCTGAGACCACACCGAGTGCCACTCCTGTCAGCTGAGACCACACTGGGTGCCACCCAGATTGTTTACAAACAGCCTCCAAACACGGTGAGCAGCCAACCACAAAGAGGCCGGCTTTGGTCACAAGTCAGGTTCCGATCCCTATTAATGATATGTAATGCTCTGGCACACTGAATGTCGATCGTTTGGAGTTTTATTTAAAGCCGTATTAAACCCAAAACCAAACATTCATTATAATGCAGCTTACCACTCATTAGATGTGACGGCTGCATTTGTTTTCTTTTTAGGATTTCTTTCCTTTCATTTTTTTTTGGGAGAAACCAGCCAGCAAGTCTGTTGTTTTTCAAAAGAACAAGCTTTCGTTCAGATGTAGCAGTTAGAGGGAAGAGACAAAACGTCTCCCACTGACAGGGGGGCAAACAATGATCAGCTTTTATATATTGATGGAAAACCTTTATCCCAACAGGAAGAAAACTGTTCCTGGAACTGATGATAAAGTGTGAGCCAGGGTTTGTCTCCAGTGTGTTAGTGTATCTAAATCTGCTAGTCCATCTAACACTCCCCTCCCCCCTAGGGTGACAATGTTCCTGTCCAAAAGTGCTTCTTCCTCCAGAGTGGAGGCACTCTGATAGTAGGAGATCCAGATCGCCAGGTGACAACACAGGGAAAATGTGACAATCTGACAATGCTGCTGTCCAAAGGTGCCACCTGTGCTCCTTCCTCCAGAGTGGTGGGGCTCTAATACAGGAGATGTGTTACTGGCCGGATCACCAGGTGAGAACAGAGGAAAAAAAGCCTAAAAAAGAAAAGGAATGCAGCCGCCACATCTAATGATTGGTGAGATGGAATATCGGACATTTCTGGTTTGGGGTTTGATTCCACTTTAAGGTCATCGGACCGTCCTAGAGGAGATTGGACCAATTGGGAACTCTTCTGAGACTCCTTTCGGGGAGGCTTGGGTTAAGCGCGTCCTTTGGCTGCTGGGTAATTACACCTCGGATGGGTTCCTTGGGCAGCCGGAGTTCTCGGCACGACTCGGGATGAACTTATCGGAAATCCCAGAGCCGGAGGTATTTGCTGTCATCTAAAGCCCAGAAGATTAAGCCGGAGAGCTTGTGACTTGTAAATTCCTCGTTCCTCCGGACGCACGCCGAAGACTTTCCACGACTTGCCAGCGGCTGACGGAGGATTTAGGGGAGTGAGCTGCTGCTTCAGATTTGTCCTAACAAGATGATCAAAGGGAAATTTGTGGAAAGAACGACGCCTGCGAGAGAAGAACAGGAGCCCCGCTGTATGGACAAGCACCTCGCACCTGTTCGCGGGGAAAGAACAGAGGAGCGCGGCGTCTGGGGAGTGCTGATAAGACGGCGGCCACCTGGAGACTTACAGAATATCTCCCACATGAAAAGATCCGATAAAGACGAGGCCCTCAGATCTCCCATAATCCCCCGCCTTTCCAATTCTGCCTGGTGGGGTATTATGGGTCACTCACAGATTGGTTCAGAGCTGACACTCAGCGGCTGACAAGACCTTATCTGAAATGGGATCGGATTTACCGACCTCGGATCTGACAAGTAATCCCTGGACGTATCTCCGCGCTCCATACACATCAACATTCTACACGTCTTCCCCATCAGAGGAAGTCAGACCTTCCAAACCTCCACAGGAGAGAAGGTCTGGATATTGGACTTGGGCCTTGAGAACGAGGGAAACAGCGGGACAAGTGGAGGCTCAGACATCCAACCAAACACAACATTTCACCGCCGTCCGGCCTGAGCATCAGTCATGGGGGAAGGACCCTTCAGGGACGGACATCCTGGTGATGCCTGACCATCAGTCATGGGGGAAGGACCCTCGGGGGATGGACATCTTGGTGATGCCTGACCATCAGTCATGGGGGAAGGACCCTTGGGGGATGGACATCCTGGTGATGCCTGAGCATCAGTCATGGGGGAAGGACCCTTCAGGACGGACATCCTGGTGATGCCTGACCATCAGTCATGGGGGAAGGACCCTCGGGGGATGGACATCTTGGTGATGCCTGACCATCAGTCACGGGGGAAGGACCCTTGGGGGATAGACATCTTGGTGATGCCTGACCATCAGTCACGGGGGAAGGACCCTCGGGGGATGGAGATCCTGGTGATGCCTGACCATCAGTCACGGGGGAAGGACCCTTGGGGGATGGACATCTTGGTGATGCCTGACCATCAGTCACGGGGGAAGGACCCTTGGGGGATAGACATCTTTGTGATGCCTGACCATCAGTCACGGGGGAAGGACCCTCGGGGGATGGAGATCCTGGTGATGCCTGACCATCAGTCACGGGGGAAGGACCCTTGGGGGATGGACATCTTGGTGATGCCTGACCATCAGTCACGGGGGAAGGACCCTCGGGGGACGGACATCTTGGTGATGCCTGACCATCAGTCACGGGGGAAGGACCCTCGGGGGACGGACATACTGGTGATGCCTGACCATCAGTCATGGGGGAAGGACCCTCGGGGGACGGACATCCTGGTGATGCCTGACCATCAGTCACGGGGGAAGGACCCTCGGGGGACGGACATCTTGGTGATGCCTGACCATCAGTCACGGGGGAAGGACCCTCGGGGGACGGACATACTGGTGATGCCTGACCATCAGTCACGGGGGAAGGACCCTCGGGGACGGACATCCTGGTGATGCCTGACCATCAGTCACGGGGGAAGGACCCTCGGGGGACGGACATACTGGTGATGCCTGACCATCAGTCACGGGGGAAGGACCCTCGGGGGATGGACATCCTGGTGATGCCTGACCATCAGTCACAGAAGATCCTCCAGTGGTCAGCACTCCTGCCTAGACAAGTGCTAATTAGTGACCCCAATATTAGAGATGAGAATGGAAAGTTGTTATTTCCCCCCAAATATTGGTAAAAATCACGACACAACCTCACAAATTTTGGTATTTGGCGAACTAAGGTGTTTTTAGGGCTTATTAAAGGTGCGAGTGGTCAGCGAGGTGCTTTGGACCCTCCCGGATCTGTTGTTACGCCCCAAATACGGCCTCACTCACCTCATTATCATACAGAATAATAAAGACCCCTTCACACCAAAACACGGTGCGGGAAAGGTGGATTACGTGACAGTTTCCCACACTGTAGGTGGACACGCTGCCTTTGTGAGAGACATATAAGTGCCACAGTGGCTGAGTGGTTAGATCTTCCACCTGGCAGCACTGGAATCATCAGTTTGTATCCCAACTTTGGCACTACCTGCATGGAGTTTGCATGTTCTCCCTGTGCCTGCGTGGGCTTCCTCCGGGTACTCCGGTTTCCTCCCACACTCCAAAGACATGCTGGGAGGTGGATTGGCTCCTGTCTAACGTGGCCCTAGTATGTGAGTTAGGGGCCTTAGATTGTAAGCTCCTGGGGCCAGAGACTGATGTGAATGTAAATTGATAATAGCTGTTCATCGTACCACAAGTGCAGTCCATTTGCAGCCACCAAATCGCATTCAGCTGAACGAGCTGCTTGCACTACCTTTTCCGTGTTCCGGTGCATTTTGCGTCCTATTAGGATGAACAGTCAGTCAAAAACGCACCGCAAAGGAGGGCGGGGCTTCCGGAGAGCCCTAAAACAGGCAGCAAAAGTAACAAATATTATTTCCTAAATGTGTAGAAAAAGCAGGAAAAACGCGATGCGATGATCCCTCGGCGCCCGTTCCCGGTACAGCGCGGCACTGCGGCGTGTTATTCGCATTATGATACATGATTATTATTTTCAGGAATTTATGGCGCCAACAGTCAGCGCAGCGTTGTACGATAATGCGAGTTGCCTGGGTAATTATGAAGGAGCCGCTGACACGGCGCAACAGACAGCACAAAGGGATTGGCCTGCCTATAAACGGCCGCGGGAGGCGGGGCATAGAGATCTCATCAGTAGAGGCTTCCCTCTGAACTCCAGGCAGATGGATACATCCCATAATATGACTCATCAAACCCCTTGTAGCAGATCTGCCCCACTATCAGCAGTCCTGTACAGCAGAGCTCAGACTGCAAGATGGAGAAGCAGCTCCAGGAGCCAATCAGCTGAGCTTCAGGAAGATGAGCTCATCACTTTACTGCTTCTCCTTTCACTGTCCAATCACAGGCAGCAGAGAAAAATCAGATTCCTTTCCTGACTGACAGGTCTGTAGAAATCTCAGGACTGGATGGACAGAAATAAATAGAAAACAATCCAGAGTGTGCTTCTCCTCTCTGGACTCCGACGTTCACATGACGCGCGATCCGCCGCGCTCTTCACTCCAATGACCCGGTGTCACCGGCGGAATGTCACATTGCGGTGTCACAGCCATAGAATGAATTCCCCGGAGTCAGAGGCCACGCGGAAATCTGCAGACAAATGGAGAAGATCAGACGCCACTTGTGACCGCCGGGAGCTTAGCGGGCAAATATATTGGCGGGATGATGAGGGGAATTTAGGAGGATTTCATGGCGTCTCTCAGCAAACATGTCAGGAAACGACGCAAAGAGCCGAGATTTATCCGGAATATATTGGATTCTGAGAGGCGGAACTCTGACCTCCCCCACCATGAGAGAGCCTTCCAATATTCTCTGTTCCAGTCCTTCTGTCTGTCCTACTGTCACTCCAATCCATCCATCCTTCCATCCATCCATCCTTCCATCCATCTACCAATCCTTCCATCCATCCATCCTCCCTCCCTCCTTCCCCCCTCCCTCCCTTCCTTCCTCCTTTCCTCCCTCCCTCCCTCCTTCCTTCCTTCCTTCCCTCCCTCCCTCCTTCCTTCCTTCCCTCCCTCCTTCCTTCCTCCCTCCTTCCTTCTTCCTTTCCCCCTTCCTTCCTTCCTTCTTTTCATCCTCCCTCCTTTCCTTCCTTCCTTCCCTCCTTCCTTCCTTCCTCCTTCCCTCCCTCCCTTCCTTCCTCCCTCCCTCCCTCCTTCCTTCCTTCCTTCCCTCCCTCCCTTCCTTCCTCCCTCCCTCCCCTTCCTTCCTTCCTTCCTTCCTTCCTCCTTCCCTCCCTCCCTCCCTCCCCTTCCTTCTTTCCTTCCTCCCTTCCTTCCTTCCCTCCCCTTCCCTTCCTTCCTTCTCTCCCTCCCTCCTTCCTTCCTTCTTTCCTCCTTCCTTCCTTCCTCCTTCCTTCCTTCCCTCCCTCCTTGCTCTCTCCCTCCTTCCTTCCTTCCTTCCTTCCTCCCTTCCTTCCTTCCCTGTGTACTGGTATGGTGGGGGGGGGGGGGGGGGGGGGGCGGTGCTCATACACATCGTTTGCTCCTCAGCAGGAATGTACTGCGCCGTGCCCATTGTTGGTGCTATACAGATGGCTCCCAGCGGTCTCCCAGCCTGGAGGGTGTCTCGGGAGAGCGGAGGTGACATTCCTCGATGAGAGTCATGCGGGGGGGGGGGGGGGGGGGCCACGATGAGGGACAATCATTCCCAGTCATGTTCATCCAGACTAATCCGTGCCGCCTCCATCCAATCATGCATGGAGTGTGCTCACCACAAGGAGCTGAGGATGCATTCTGCTGAATTAGAGCCATAAGCTTCTCTAATCTCTTCACAGAGTCGGCATTAATCCCCCCAAAGTGTCAGAGTGTCACCCGGTGCATCAGACATGAAGTGACCGCAGAATACAGGCAGAGTTCAGTCTCTCAGTATTGGGGTCCCCCCGGTGTGTCAGACATGAAGTGACCGCAGAATACAGGCAGAGTTCAGTCTCTCAGTATTGGGGTCCCCCCTGGTGTGTCAGACATGAAGTGACCGCAGAATACAGGCAGAGTTCAGTCCCTCAGTATTGGGGTCCCCCCCCCCGGTGCATCAGACATGAAGTGACCGCAGAATACAGGGAGAGTTCAGTCTCTCAGTATTGGGGTCCCCCCCTGGTGTGTCAGACATGAAGTGACCGCAGAATACAGGCAGAGTTCAGTCCCTCAGTATTGGGGTCCCCCCCCCCGGTGCATCAGACATGAAGTGACCGCAGAATACAGGCAGAGTTCAGTCTCTCAGTATTGGGGTCCCCCCCCCGTGCATCAGACATGAAGTGACCGCAGAATACAGGCAGAGTTCAGTCTCTCAGTATTGGGGTCCCCCCCCCGTGCATCAGACATGAAGTGACCGCAGAATACAGGCAGAGTTCAGTCTCTCAGTATTGGGGTCCCCCCGGTGTGTCAGACGTGAAGTGACCGCAGAATACAGGGAGAGTTCAGTCCCTCAGTATTGGGGTCCCCCCCCGGTGTGTCAGATATAAAGTGACCACAGAATACAGGCGGAGTTCAATCATTCATGCCCCCTCCTGCCCCTCCCCCATTTTAGGAGGAGAGAGTCCTGTGACTGATCAGACTCCCCCCCATTACACGCAATGTAATCAGTGAATGGAGGAGGATCAGGAGAGGGCCAGTCCCAGTCAGACCATCTGTAGTGCAGCTGAGCCCTGAACCTGTTAACTCCCTCAGTGCTGGAAGTCCAGCAGCAGGAAGAGGACAGGGCAGCCCTGCAGTGAAGATTTGTCCAGAATCCAGCAGCCGCACGTGGTGGAACTTCGGATGTTAGATGTGGAGTTAAGTGTTGAGATCGGGACAAGGTTTGATGTTGGGGGGATTGTTGGGGGGGGGGGCAGGGTTAAATGTTGGGGGTCGTTGGGTTAAGTCTTAGGGCCAGTGGTGGGGGGCAGGGTTAAGTGTTAGTGGGGGTGGTGTGAGGGCAGGAGTAAGTGTTGGGGGAGTGGTCATGGAGGGGAAAGGTTAAGTGTTGGGGGATTGGTGGAGGGGAGGGGTTAAGTGTTGGGGGAGTAATGGTTGGGGGCAGGGTTAGGTGTTGAGGGAGTGGGGGTGGGGGCGAGGAGTTAGGTGTTGGGGGAGTGGTGGTTGGGGGTGGGGTTAAGTGTTGGGGGGAGTGGTAGAGGTGGGGTTAGGTGTTGGAGGGCGTGGTAGGGGGGGAACAGGGTTAGGTGTTGGGGGAGTGGTGGGGGGCAGGGTTGTGTTGGGGGAGTGGTGGGGGGTAGGGATATTGTTGGGGGAGTGGTGGGGGTGGGGTTAGGTGTTGAGGGAGTGGTGGAAGCGGGGTAAGGTGTTGGGGGGCAGGGTTAGGTGTTGGTGGAGTGTTGGGGGCCGGGATTAGGTGTTGGGGGCAGGGTTAGGTGTTGGGGTCAGTAGTGAAGGGCGGGGTTAGGTGTTGGGGAAGTGGTGGGGGGCAGGGTTAGGTGTTGGGGGCAGTAGTGGTGGGGGGCAGGGTTAGGTGGTGGGGGCAGTGGTGGTGGGGGGCAAAGTTAGGTCTTGGGGGAGTGGTGGGGGGCGGGGTTAGGTGTTGGGGCAGTAGTGGTGGCGGGGTTAGGTGTTGGGGCAGTAGTGGTGGGGGGCAGGGTTAGGTGGTGGGGGCAGTGGTGGTGGGGGGCAAGGTTAGGTCTTGGGGGAGTGGTGGGGGGCGGGGTTAGGTGTTGGGCAGTAGTGAGGGTGGGGTTAGGTGTTGGTGGGAGTGGTGGGGGGTGGGGTTAGGTGTTGGGGCAGTAGTGAGGGCGGGGTTAGGTGTTGGGGCAGTGTTGGGGGCGGGGTTAGGTGTTGGGGCAGTAGTGGGGTGGGGTTAGGTGTTGGTAGGATTGGTGGGGGGTGGGGTTAGGTGTTGGGGCAGTAGTGGGGGTGGGGTTAGGTGTTGGGGCAGTAGTGAGGGCGGGGTTAGGTGTTGGGGCAGTAGTGGGAGCGGGGTTAGGTGTTGGGGCAGTAGTAGGGGCGGGGTTAGGTGTTGGGGCAGTAGTGAGGGCGGGGTTAGGTGTTGGGGCAGTAGTGGGGGCGGGGTTACGTGTTGGGGCAGTAGTAGGGGCGGGGTTAGGTGTTGGTGGGAGTGGTGGGGGGCGGGGTTAGGTGTTGGGGCAGTAGTGGGGGTGGGGTTAGGTGTTGGGGCAGTAGTGGGGGTGGGGTTAGGTGTTGGGGCACTAGTGGGGGCGGGTTAGGTGTTGGGGCAGTAGTGGGGGTGGGGTTAGGTGTTGGGGCAGTAGTGGGGGTGGGGTTAGGTGTTGGGGCAGTAGTGAGGGCGGGGTTAGGTGTTGGGGGCGGGGTGAAGTCTTGGGGGGAACATCTCTAGACGCAGTGAAGCGTCAGCGGAATCTTCCGGAAACTCGTTGGTTGGATTTTGTATGGACGCCGAATCCAATCACCGCCAATAAGTCCGGCCATTGCTGACCTCTCCCAGAAAATCCCGGCTGCCTGGCTCTCATCCAATCGTCTGGCTTCAATGTTTCCCGATTGGCTGAAGCAGAAGAAGAATGAGTGGAGAGGATTTCGGGGGGGTGAGGCCGCCAGGTAGGTAGCATTGGCAGGTCAGTAGCCGTCCCGGAACTTCTCTGGTTTCCTTTCAATGACTTCTGGAAAGTTTTCCTCACTAAGTCGCCATTAAAGGCTGAAGCTGTTTAAGCGGATTGTGGCCCCTGCTGGAGGCGTCAGCCATGATTATGGGCTCACCTTGGATTGTGGCCCCTGCTGGAGGCGTCAGCCATGATTATGGGCTCACCTTGGATTGTGGCCCCTGCTGGAGGCGTCAGCCATGATTATGGGCTCACCTTGGATTGTGGCCCCTGCTGGAGGCGTCAGCCATGATTATGGGCTCACCTTGGATTGTGGCCCCTGCTGGAGGCGTCAGCCATGATTATGGGCTCACCTTGGATTGTGGCCCCTGCTGGAGGCGTCAGCCATGATTATGGGCTCACCTGTTCCGTGACCTGCGGCCGCCATCTGAATCTACAAACACCAAACCTGCGAGTCATTTCCATCCTCCATGGGGCCCCCAGAGCGACCAGCGGCCGGCCTTCTGCTCATTAAGGGATTATTAGGAGAAAAGAGCCGAGCGCTAATATCTTTCCTTAAAGCCAATTTATAAATGCGAACTCCATGCTGCTTTCTTCCTCTCTCTTTGCTGTAATTTCCCTCCTCTCTCCGGTTTTATCTTCTCTAATGTGTTATAAATGCTTTCCTGCAGAGAGACAAATAGAAGCTCGGCTGCCGTGCTCAGAATAATCCGCGGGGTCAGGGCACCGACAATTCCTCTGCTTGGGTCCCAGTGAATGGAGAGACGATGCGGCGTACCTCACCTGCCATCGGCAGACAGAGGCCATGGAGCCACCAGAGGCCAGAGATAAAAGTCCCATCTCAATGGACATCCCATGGAGAAGGAGGACTCAACATGGCGGGAAACGGCATCCATTACCCAAATACAAAGGTCAGCCTTCTACTCAGGTAGAGGGGGAGGGGCAGTCACACCATCAGGGAAGATTGTATGGGGGGGGGGGAGAGGAAAGATGGAAGGAAGGAAGGAAGGGAGGAAGGGAGGGAGAGAGGGAGGGAGGGAGGGAGGAAGAAAGGAAGAAAGAAAGAGAGGGAGGGAGGGAGGGAGGGAAGGGAAGGGAAGGGAAGGGAAGGAAGGGAGGGGAGG
>NW_028321444.1:0-37500 GCF_062004578.1 Staurois parvus
ACTTTCCCCCCCTTCCAGTCCGGACACTTTCCCCCTCCCCCTTCCAGTCCAGACACTCTCCCCCCTTTCCAGTCCGGACACTTTCCCCCCCTTCCAGTCCGGACACTTCCCCCCCTTCCAGTCCGGACACTTTCCCCCTCCCCCTTCCAGTCCAGACACTTTCCCCTCCTTCCAGTCCGGACACTTTCCCCCCCTTCAAGTCCGGACGCTTTCCCCCCTTCCAGTCCGGACACTTTCCCCGCTTCCAGTCCGGACGCTTTCCCCCCCTTCCAGTCCGGACACTTTCCCCGCCTTCCAGTCCGGACACTTTCCCCCCCCCCTTCCAGTCCAGACACTTTCCCCCCCTTCCAGTCCGGACACTTTCCCCCTCTTCCAGTCCGGACACTTTCACCCTCTTCCAGTCCGGACACTTTCACCCCCTTCCAGTCCGGACACTTTCACCCCCTTCCAGTCCGGACACTTCCCCCCCTTCAAGTCCGGACACTTCCCCCCCTTCCAGTCCGGACACTTTCCCCCTCCCCCTTCCAGTCCGAACACTTTCCCCTCCTTCCAGTCCGGACACTTCCCCCCCCCTTCCAGTCCGGACACTTTCACCTCCTTCCAGTCCGGACACTTTCCCCCCCTTCCAGTCCGGACACTTCCCCCCCCCCTTCCAGTCCGGACACTTTCCCCCCTTCCAGTCCGGACACTTTCCCCCCTTCCAGTCCAGACACTTTCCCCCCTTCCAGTCCAGACATTTTCCCCCTTCAAGTCAGGACACTTTCCCACCCTTCCAGTCCAGACACTTTCCCCCCCCCCCTTCCAGTCCGGACACTTTCCCCCCTTCCTGTCCGGACACTTTCCCCCCTTCAAGTCCGGACACTTTCCCCCCCTTCCAGTCCAGACACTTTCCCCCCCCCTTCCAGTCCGGACACGTTCCCGCCTTCCAGTCCGGACACTTTCCCCCCCTTCCCAGTCCGGACACTTCCCCCCCCCCCTTCCAGTCCGGACACTTTCCCCCCTTCCTGTCCGGACACTTTCCCCCCTTCAAGTCCGGACACTTTCCCCCCCTTCCAGTCCAGACACTTTCCCCCCCCTTCCAGTCCGGACACTTTCCCGCCTTCCAGTCCGGACACTTTCCCCCTCCCCCTTCCAGTCCAGACACTCTCCCCCCTTTCCAGTCCGGACACTTTCCCCCCCTTCCAGTCCGGACACTTCCCCCCCTTCAAGTCCGGACACTTCCCCCCCTTCCAGTCCGGACACTTTCCCCCTCCCCCATCCAGTCCGAACACTTTCCCCTCCTTCCAGTCCGGACACTTTCCCCCCCCCCTTCCAGTCCGGACACTTTCCCCCCCTTCAAGTCCGGACGCTTTCCCCCCTTCCAGTCCGAACGCTTTCCCCCCCTTCAAGTCCGGACGCTTTCCCCTCCCTTCCAGTCCGGACACTTTTCCCGCTTCCAGTCCGGACACTTTCACCCCCTTCCAGTCCGGACACTTTCACCCCCTTCCAGTCCGGACACTTTCACCCCCTTCCAGTCCGGACACTTCCCCCCTCCCCCTTCCAGTCCGGACACTTTCACCCCCTTCCAGTCCGGACACTTTCACTCCCTTCCAGTCCGGACACTTCCCCCCCCCCTTCCAGTCCGGACAATTTCACCTCCTTCCAGTCCGGACACTTTCCCCCCTTCCAGTCCGGACACTTTCCCCCCCTTCCAGTCCGGACACTTTCCCCCCTTCCAGTCCGGACACTTTCCCCCCTTCCAGTCCGGACACTTTCCCCCCCCCCCTTCCAGTCCGGACACTTTCCCCCCTTCCAGTCCGGACACTTTCCCCCCTTCCAGTCCGGACACTTTCCCCCTCCCCCTTCCAGTACGGACACTTTCCCCCCCTTCCAGTCCAGACACTTTCCCCCCCCCCCTTCCAGTCCGGACACTTTCCCCCCTTCCTGTCCGGACACTTTCCCCCTTCAAGTCCGGACACTTTCCCCCCCTTCCAGTCCGGACACTTTCCCCCCCCCTTCCGGTCCGGACACTTTCCCGCCTTCCAGTCCGGACACTTCCCCCCCCCCCCTTCCAGTCCGGACACTTTCCCCCTTCCAGTCCGGACACTTTCCTCCCCTTCCAGTCCGGACACTTTCCCCCCCTTCCAGTCCGGACACTTTCCCCCTCTTCCAGTCTGGACACTTCCCCCCCCCCTTCCAGTCCGGACACTTTCCCCCCTTCCAGTCCAGACACTTTCCCCCCCTTCCAGTCCGGACAGTTTCCCCTCCTTCCAGTCCGGACACTTTCCCCCCCCCTTCCAGTCCGGACACTTTCCCCCTCCCCCTTCCAGTCCAGACACTCTCCCCCCTTTCCAGTCCGGACACTTTCCCCCCCTTCCAGTCCGGACACTTCCCCCCCTTCCAGTCCGGACACTTCCCCCCCTTCCAGTCCGGACACTTTCCCCCTCCCCCTTCCAGTCCAGACACTTTCCCCTCCTTCCAGTCCGGACACTTTCCCCCCCCCCCCCTTCCAGTCCGGACACTTTCCCCCCCTTCAAGTCCGGACGCTTTCCCCCCTTCCAGTCCGAACGCTTTCCCCCCCTTCAAGTCCGGACGCTTTCCCCTCCCTTCCAGTCCGGACACTTTCCCCGCTTCCAGTCCGGACGCTTTCCCCCCCTTCCAGTCCGGACACTTTCACCCCCTTCCAGTCCGGACACTTCCCCCCCCCCCTTCCAGTCCGGACACTTTCACCTCCTTCCAGTCCGGACACTTTCACTCCCTTTCAGTCCGGACACTTTCCCCCCCTTCCAGTCCGGACACTTTCCTCCCTTCCAGTCCGGACACTTTCCCCCCTTCCAGTCCGGACACTTTCCCCCCTTCCAGTCCGGACACTTTCCCCCCTTCAAGTCAGGACACTTTCCCCCCCTTCCAGTCCAGACACTTTCCCCCCCCCCCTTCCAGTCCGGACACTTTCCCCCCTTCCTGTCCGGACACTTTCCCCCCTTCCAGTCCGGACACTTTCCCCCCCCTTCCAGTCCGGACACTTTCCCCCCTTCCAGTCCAGACACTTTCCCCCCTTCAAGTCAGGACACTTTCCCCCCCTTCCAGTCCAGACACTTTCCCCCCCCCCTTCCAGTCCGGACACTTTCCCCCCTTCCTGTCCGGACACTTTCCCCCCTTCCAGTCCAGACACTTTCCCCCCCCTTCCAGTCCGGACACTTTCCCCCCCTTCCAGTCCGGACACTTTCCCCCTCTTCCAGTCCGGACACTTCCCCCCCCCCTTCCAGTCCGGACACTTTCCCCCCTTCCAGTCCGGACACTTTCCCCCCTTCCAGTCCGGACAGTTTCCCCCCTTCCAGTCCGGACACTTTCCCCCCCCTTCCAGTCCGGACACTTTCCCCCTCCCCTTCCAGTCCAGACACTCTCCCCCCTTTCCAGTCCGGACACTTTCCCCCCCTTCCAGTCCGGACACTTCCCCCCCTTCCAGTCCGGACACTTCCCCCCCTTCCAGTCCGGACACTTTCCCCCTCCCCCTTCCAGTCCAGACACTTTCCCCTCCTTCCAGTCCGGACACTTTCCCCCCCCCCCTTCCAGTCCGGACACTTTCCCCCCCTTCAAGTCCGGACGCTTTCCCCCCTTCCAGTCCGAACGCTTTCCCCCCCTTCAAGTCCGGACGCTTTCCCCTCCCTTCCAGTCCGGACACTTTCCCCGCTTCCAGTCCGGACGCTTTCCCCCCCTTCCAGTCCGGACACTTTCACCCCCTTCCAGTCTGAACACTTCCCCCCCCCTTCCAGTCCGGACACTTTCACCTCCTTCCAGTCCGGACACTTTCACTCCCTTTCAGTCCGGACACTTTCCCCCCTTCCAGTCCGGACACTTTCCTCCCTTCCAGTCCGGACACTTTCCCCCCTTTCAGTCCGGACACTTTCCCCCCTTCAAGTCAGGACACTTTCCCCCCTTCCAGTCCGGACACTTCCCACCCCCCCCCTTCCAGTCCGGACACTTTCCCCCCTTCCAGTCCGGACACTTTCCACCCTTCAAGTCAGGACACTTTCTCCCCCTTCCAGTCCGGACACTTTCCCCCCCCTTCCAGTCCGGACACTTTCCCCCCCTTCCAGTCCGGACACTTTCCCCCCTTCCAGTCCGGACACTTTTCCCCTCTTCCAGTCCGGACACTTTCCCCCCCTTCCAGTCCGGACACTTTCCCCCTCCCCCTTCCAGTCCGGACACTTTCCCCCCCTTCCAGTCCGGACACTTTCCCCCCTTCAAGTCCGGACACTTTCCCCCTCCCCCTTCCAGTACGGACACTTTCCCCCCCTTCCAGTCCGGACACTTTCCCCCCTTCAAGTCCGGACACTTTCCCCCCTTCAAGTCTGGACACTTCCCCCCCCCCCCCCCTTCCAGTCCGGACACTTTCCCCCCTTCCTGTCCGGACACTTTCCCCCCTTCCTGTCCGGACACTTTCCCCCCTTCAAGTCCGGACACTTTCCCCCCTTCCAGTCCGGACACATTTTCCCCCCCCTTCCAGTCCGGACACTTTCCCCCCTTCCAGTCCGGACACTTTCCCCCCTTCCTGTCCGGACACTTTCCCCCCTTCCTGTCCGGACACTTTCCCCCCTTCAAGTCCGGACACTTTCCCCCCCTTCCAGTCCGGACACATTTTCCCCCCCCTTCCAGTCCGGACACTTTCCCCCCTTCCAGTCCGGACACTTTCCTCCCCTTCCAGTCCGGACACTTTCCCCCCCTTCCAGTCCGGACACTTTCCCCCCCCCTTCCAGTCCGGACACTTTCCCCCCCCCTTCCAGTCCGGACACTTTCCCCCCCCCCTTCCAGTCCGGACACTTTCCCCCCTTCCAGTCCGGACACTTTCCCCCCTTCCTGTCCGGACAGTTTCCCCCCCTTCCAGTCCGGACACTTTCCCCCCCCTTCCAGTCCGGACACTTTCCCCCTCCCCCTTCCAGTCCGGACACTTTCCCCCTCCCCCTTCCAGTCCGGACACTCTCCCCCCTTTCCAGTCTGGACACTTTCCCCCCTTCCAGTCCAGACACTTTCTCCCCCTTCCAGTCCGGACACTTTCCCCCCCCTTCCAGTCCGGACACTTTCCCCTCCCCCTTCCATTCCGGACACTTCCCCCCCCCCCCCCCTTCCTATCCGGACACTTTCCTCCCCTTCCAGTCCGGACACTTTCCCCCTCCCCCCTTCCAGTCTGGACACTTTCCCCCCCTTCCAGTCCGGACACTTTCCCCCCTTCCAATCCGGACACTTTCCCCCCCTCTTCCAGTCCGGACACTTTCCCCCCCCTTCCAGTCCGGACACTTTCCTCCCCTTCCTGTCCGGACACTTTCCCCCTCCCCCTTCCAGTCCGGACACTTTCCCCCTCCTCCTTCCAGTCCGGACACTCTCCCCCCTTTCCAGTCCGGACACTTTCCCCCCCCTTCCAGTCCGGACACTTTCCCCCCCTTCCAGTCTGGACACTTTCCCCCCCCCTTCCAGTCTGGACACTTTCCCCCCCCCTTCCAGTCCGGACACTTTCCCCCCCTTCCAGTCCGGACAGTTTCCCCCCTTCCAGTCCGGACACTTCCCCCCCTTCCAGTCCGGACACTTTCCCCCCCCTTCCAGTCCGGACACTTTCCCCCCCCTTCCAGTCCGGACACTTTCCCCCTCCCCCTTCCAGTCCGGACACTTTCCCCCTCCCCCTTCCAGTTCGGACACTTTCCCCCCCTTCCAGTCTGGACACTTTCCCCCCCTTCCAGTCTGGACACTTTCCCCCCTTCCAGTCCGGACACTTTTCCCCCCCCTTCCAGTCCGGACACTTTACCCCTCCCCCTTCCATTCCGGACACTTCCCCCCCCCCCCTTCCTATCCGGACACTTTCCTTCCCTTCCAGTCCGGACACTTCCCCCCCCCTTCCAGTCTGGACACTTTCCCCCCCTTCCAGTCCGGACACTTTCCCCCCCTACCAATCCGGACACTTTCCCCCCCTCTTCCAGTCCGGACACTTTCCCCCCCCCCTTCCAGTCCGGACACTTTCCCCCCCTTCCTGTCCGGACACTTTCCCCCTCCCCCTTTCCAGTCCGGACACTTTCCCCCTCCCCCTTCCAGTCCGGACACTCTCCCCCCTTTCCAGTCCGGACACTTTCCCCCCCCTTCCAGTCCGGATACTTTCCCCCCCTTCCAGTCCGGACACTTTCCCCCTCCCCCTTCCAGTCCGGACACTTTCCCCCTCCCCCTTCCAGTCCGGACACTCTCCCCCCTTTCCAGTCCGGACACTCTCCCCCCCTTCCAGTCCGGACACTTTCCCCCCTTCCAGTCCGGACACTTTCCCCCCTACCAATCCGGACACTTTCCCCCCCTCTTCCAGTCCGGACACTTTCCCCCCCTTCCTGTCCGGACACTTTCCCCCTCCCCCTTCCAGTCCGGACACTTTCCCCCTCCCCTTCTAGTCCGGACACTCTCCCCCCTTTCCAGTCCGGACACTTTCCCCCCCCTTCCAGTCCGGATACTTTCCCCCCCTTCCAGTCCGGACACTTTCCCCTCCCCCTTCCAGTCCGGACACTCTCCCCCCTTTCCAGTCCGGACACTCTCCCCCCCCTTCCAGTCCGGACACTTTCCCCCCTTCCAGTCCGGACACTTTCCCCCCCTTCCAGTCCGGACACTTTCCCCCCCCTTCCAGTCCGGACACTTTCCCCCCCCCTTCCAGTCCGGACACCTTTCCCCCCCTTTCCAGTCCGGACACTTTCACCCCCTTCCAGTCCGGACACTTTCACCCTTTTCCAGTCCGGACACTTCCCCCCCTTCCAGTCCGGACACTTTCCCCCCTTTCCAGTCCAGGCACTTCCCCCCCCCCCTTCCAGTCCGGACACTTCCCCCCCCCTTCCAGTCCGGACACTTTCCCCCCCCCCTTCCAGTCCGGACACTTTCCCCCCCCCTTCCAGTCCGGACACTTCCCCCCCCCCCCCTTCCAGTCCGGACACTTTCCCCCCCCCTTCCAGTCCGGACACTTTCCCCCCCCTTCCAGTCCGGACACTTTCCCTCCTTTACAGTCCGGACACTTTCCCCCCCTTCCAGTCCAGACACTCCCCCCCCCCTTCCTGTCCGGACACTTTCCCCCCATTCCTGTCCAGGCCAATTTTCAGCTTTCAGCGCTATCACACTTTGAATGACAATTGCGCGGTCATGCAACACTGCACCCAGATTAATTTTTTAGCATTTTTTTGAGACAGATAAAACTTTATTTTGGTGATATTTATTCACTGCTGGGATTTTTATTTTTTTGCTATATAAATGAAATAAAATTCCAAGCATTTTCAAAAAACGTGTTTTTCTTATAAAAATTTTACAAATAAATAATCTTTCTTCATAAATCTTGGTGAAAATGTATTCCGTTATCTTTTTATTAAAAAACAAAAAACAAATTAGTGTATAACCAAAAATTATACTTTTTCAAAAACTGTATTTACATTTTTATTTTTTTGTATTATTATTTGTTTTTGTTTTTTTACATACTGTCATCCTAGCAGTGCAGTGCATAAAATGTTGCAAATAAATAATATTTCATCATAAATTTTGGCCAAAATTTATTCCGTTATCTTTTTAGAAAAAAAAACCCAAATTAGTTTATAACCAAAAATTATAATTTTTTAAAATTTTTTTACATTTTTATTTTTTTTTTTAAATTATTTATGTTTTTTTTTTCTACATACTGTCACCCTAGCAGTGCAGTGTCACCATGGTGACCCTGTACTACTTGTGGGGGGTGATAAAGATTTTTTTTTTTTTACACTGATTGCTTTTACACCCATAAAGGCTGTAAGAGGAATCATTTCTCCTCTCTGGCTGCATTCCTGCAGCCATTGAGAACTACTGAGTGAGCTGTGATTGGTCACAGCTTGTCACATGGTACACGTTTGTTGTGAATGGCCCTGTACCATGTGACCTAGGTGATCATTCACAGATTTCACACATAGTAAGCAATGATGTCAGGAAGTCACATCTTGCTTACTACTCTGCATGTGATCACTGATTGGCCAATCAGTGATCACATGATCGGGATCTCACACAGAGGTCCAGTGATCAGTTCCCTATGGACACAGCAGGCACCGGATCACAGTGCCGCTCCCCAGGCAGGGAAGCGGGAGGACATTTATAACCTGCCACCCCCTCCTGCACAGCTCCCGTCCGCCCGTTTATATACATGTTCCGGACAGGAAGGGGTTAAACAATGGAATGCAATAGATATCTGTTTACAATGTTATTACTCACCTTGGACAGGTGTGATATTTATTTGGATATTTATGGGGATCATTATATTATATGGAGAGCGCCCCCCAATGGTAAGGAGAGTTTCACAGAATTTAGCTTTCTCAATCAACATGGACGATAGATGGGAAGGACAAGGCCACTCTCTGTTCTTCTTCAAACTGAACACAACTTTATTGCTCATATTTCTATGTGAACATTGACACTCCAGCCTACCCCTTCATTGGTGCATTTTGCCCCCTACTGGAGCCTAATCGCAGGGGTGTCAAGTTCAATTTAACTGCGGGCCAAAACAGGATTATGGTCGCTCTCAGAGGTCTAGTTGTATCTGTAAGACGAGATGTCCCCCTTACATCAGATGTCCTCCACCTTCCCTTACATTACAGTGTACCCCTTTACCTTGCGATTTTGCCTGGAAGAAGCTGGGGGTGAAGCTGGGAAGCTGGCAAAAGGTGCAGGTTCTGGAGGAGGACCAGAGGAGGAGTGTAGTCAGCTACTGGAGTCTGCTGAAAGCTGAGACCAGGGGAAGCAGAGACAAGGGAGTGCTGAGGCTGCACAGAGAGGTGCAGGATCTGTAGGAGGAGTTCTGTCCTCCTCTCTGCTGCCAACTGCTGAGACGGGGGTGGGGGGACAGAGACAAGTGTCTTCGCAACTGCATGGAGAAGAATAGGATCTGTAGGAGGAGTTCTGTCCTCCTTTGTGCTGACAACTGCTAAGATGGGGGTGGGGGGCCAGAGACAAGTGTCTTCGCAACTGCATGGAGAAGAATAGGATCTGTAGGAGGAGTTCTGTCCTCCTTTGTGCTGACAACTGCTAAGATGGGGGTGGGGGGCCAGAGACAAGTGTCTTCGCAACTGCATGGAGAATAATAGGATCTGTAGGAGGAGTTCTGTCCTTCTTTCTGCTGACAACTGCTAAGATGGGGGTGGTGAATCCGAGACAAGCATCTTTGCGACTGCATGGAGAAGCATAGGATTTGTAGGAGGAGTTCTCCTCTCTGCTGACAACTGTTAAGATGGTGGGGGGGTGGGGGGGTCAGAGATAAGGCTCTTTGTGACTCCATGGAGAAGCATAGGATCTGTAGGAGTTCTGTCTTCCTCTCTGCTGGCGACTGCTAAGATGGGGGGTGGTGGTCAGAGACAAGCGTCTTCGCTACTGCATGAAGAAGCATAGGATCTGTAGGAGGAGTTCTGTCCTCCTCTCTGCTGATGACTGCTGAGACCAAGGAGTGGGGGGTCTGAGACCAGCCTTTTTACAACAGCATGGAGAAGCGTAGGATCTGGATGAGAAGTTCTGTCCTCTTCTATGCTGCTGAACGATGAGACAATGTGGGGGCAGAGACGAGTGGGGGCAGAGACGAGTGGGGGCAGAGAAGTGGGGGCAGAGACAAGTGGGGGCAGAGATGAGGGGGGGCAGAGACGAGTGGGGGCAGAGAAGTGGGGGCAGAGACAAGTGGGGGCAGAGGTGAGGGGGGGGTGCTGCAGCTGCAAGAGAGGTGTGAGGGCCACATGAAATGACCTGGTTGGCTGGATTGGACACGTGTACTATGGGGTGAACGGCACCAGAGGAAAGCGTGGCTCGGAGTGTCAGTGTCCATGATGGAACAATGAAGTCGGAGGGCAGAGCGCAGCCTTGGTTGTGCTGCATGACCAGCTGACCATACATTACCATGCGATCTTATGTGAGATTTCACTGATTGTGTTCAGGTCTATTCTAACAGCCAAATTGTATTTATTCCTGGACTTGCTCCCTGATGCTTCAGCAGTGAAATATTTTTGAAGAAAAAGACTTTTTTAGCTCTAAAAGATTGAAATCAGCAAGTCTTAGCTGAGCCCAAACAGCCGGAAATTGCAGAATGCTAAATTTTAACACTACAGTTGGAAGAGCTAGGTGTGAATGAGCCCATTCAGGAATAATGTATTCCGAGAATAATGTGGTTCTGCAAGCATTGAATAATGCATACAAAATAACATCACAAACATATTGGTGTGAAAAAGGCCTAAGTGAACGCAAAAGAGATTGCAATGTGCATGATGTCATCTTAAAGGGTCAGTCGGCTCCCAGATGATATTTCAGTGTTTAGTAGATGCCAGATGGTCTAACATCATGAAGTGTTCTTGTATCTTCCAGGGCTTCTGTTGGTGAGATCACTGCGCTTGAGTTTCCAGGTCTGCAAAACTGCTGTGACCACAAATAATGGGCTCCACAGGACCTCCTATTCATACACAAATGGGAAGAAGACCCAATGACATGATGGTACAGGACCCCTCAGCAACCACATTGACACGATGATACATGATGATGGACAGTATCCCTCAGCAATCACATCAGATGTACCCCTAGGTCTCCCAATTATGTTAGTACAAGGCAATGGCACAGGATGATGGTCAGGAACCCTCAGAAACCCCATTGGATTACCCCTAGGTCTCCCAAGTATGTTTATGATATCACTAAGCAGTGGGAACGTATCTCCATATGTTTCCATAGATGCTGGATGGTTTAACAACATGAAGGTTTCTTGCATCTTCAAGGACTCCATCTGTGAGGTCTTTGTGCTTGAGTTTCCAGGTCTGCAAAACTGCTGTGACCACAAATAATGGGCTCCAAAGGACCTCCTATTTATACATAAATGGGAAGAAGACCCAATGACATGATGGTACAGGACCCCTCAGCAACCACATTGACACAATGGTACATGATGATGGACATTACCCTCAGCAATCACATCAGATATACCCCTAGGTCCCCCAACTATGTTAGTACAAGGCAATGGCACAGGATGATGGTCAGGACCCCTCAGAAACCACAGTAGATTACCCCTAGGTCTCCCAAGTATGTTTACAATGGCACTAAGCAGTGGGCATGTATCTTCATATGTTTCCATAGATCCTGGATGGTTTAACAACATGAAGGTTTCTTGTATCTTCCAGGGACTCAATCGATGAGGTCTTTGTGCTTCGGTTTCCAGGTCTGCAGAACTGCTGTGACCATAAACAGTGGGCTCCTCAAGACTTCCTATTCATAGATAAATAGGAAGAAGACCCAGTGACATGATGGTACAGGACCCCTCAGCAACCACATTGACATGATGGTACCCATTGAGATAATGATACATGATGATGGACAGTATCCCTCAGCAATCACATCAGATATACCCCTAGGTCTCCCAACTATGTTAGTACAAGGTGATGGCACAGGATGATGGTCAGGATCCCTCAGCAACCACAGTAGATTACCCTCAGGTCTCCCAACTATGTTTACGATGTCACTAATCAGTGGGCATGCATCTCCATATGTCTTCATAGATCCTGGATGGTTTAACAACATGAAGGTTTCTTGTATCTCCCAGGGACTCAATGGGGTTTATTTACTAAAGCTGGAGAGTCCAAAATCAGACTCCCTTCTGCATAGAAACCAATCAGCTTCTAACCTCAGCTTGTTCAATGAAGCTTTGGCAATGAAACCTGGAAGCTGATTGGTTTCTATGCAGAAGGGAGTCTGATTTTGGTCTCTCCAGCTTTAGTAAGTAAACCCCAATCTGTCTGGTCTTTGTGCTCAAGGGGGGAAGGACACTTTGGCATCTTGCTTTCAGTGTCAATAGCTGGCATTGTGGGCAGCACAGTGGCTAAATGGTTAGCACTTCCGCCTGGCAGTACTAGGGTTGCTGGTCTGAATCCCAACCACGGCACTGCCTGCTTGGAGTTTGCATGTTCTCCCTGTGTCTGTGTGGGTTTCCTCCCACGCTCCAAAGACATGCTGGTTGGTGAATTGGATCCTGCCTAAATTGGCCCTAGTATGTGTAGGTATGAATGTGAGTTAGGGACCTTAGATTGTACGCCCCTTGAGGGTTAGGGACCTTAGACTGTACGCCCCTTGAGGGTTAGGGACTGATGTGAATGTACAATATATATGTAAAGCGCTGCGTAAATTGATGGCGCTATATAAGTACCTGAAATAAATAAATGGCTGTGGTTACTGAACAAGGGGGAAAAGAGGAAAATCACCTCTAAGTGCAGTTGAACCGAACAATTTTATTAAACCCAACTAGGGCCACTAACATTTTAGAAATACAAACAGGCTCATCTATGTAATCACTGGGTCAAGGATAATGTTCTCCACCAAGTCTGCGCCAAGGAGGAGGAAAAAGTCAGCATCTTCCTATCAGGAACCATGGAGGAACACAACATGGAATGCAGTGTGTGCGGGATGACGTCACCAAGCAAGGGTAGGCAATGTGCTTTGAAGCATGCACATTACTTCTGGTTGTATTTAATTGTTTCTAAGGTGGAGGCCAATCTACATGGGTGCGCCTACTGTTTTCTGATTTGTGGTCACTGAAGCGGTGTCATTATGAAACCATAGCTCCAAGAAGTACAGTTGGGCACGATTCTCCCTCACAGACACGGTGACTGCCTCAGTATTTCGATCCACATTTCCGTCAAAGCATTGCATTAAGTGCACAGACGGAGTAAACTAGCTGAAGGTTTTTAATGGAAGAATCTATTTTGTGTCTTTTAATCTATTGTATCTGGATCCCTGATGTAAACTTGTCAATCACTTTGAAGTCAATTTTGTAACTGAGACTGAAGTATTAAAAAAAAAAAAGAAAGAAAAAAGAAGAAAAATATATCTGCGTGCATTAAGAGCTTTACTGCCATTAGCCATTTTTCAAGTGGAATATATTTTTTTTTACATTCCATTAGTACATTTTAGAATGTGTCAAGTAATTCCTTTAATTCATTACTCCTTGTGCTTAAACTTGATGATCCCTCAAATTTCTGAAGATGTTTGAGCAGCAATTCCCTCTTGTGCATGCGCTCGTTTTACTGTATAATTGCCTGTAACCAAACGCATTAACCTCACGAACGATCATTTGTAGGGTTACGTGTTAAAGCAGGATGGGGCTGGATTTAATTAATAGGAGGTTGTCCCTTTGTTGGTCCAAATTGATGCAATAATATTGGTGCATAAAAAGGAAACTTTGTCTTAGAAAGCTCCTGACATAATGGAGCATAACAAAGATATACAATAAAGATCATGCAAAGAGTTTGTGTAAGGGACCGCCCGGTGGTACCACTAGCACTCCACTGAATAGGCGTCCCCAGCGCACGGAATCTAAGTCCCAGGGTGCTTGTTCACTAGGGCCCCTGATGGTGGGGATGGACTTGGAGCCCCCCAAGACCAGGTCGTGACTACTGGGTACGTCCGTCAGTGGTATGCGTCAAGGGCTCCCACGGGAAAGAGTCTGATATGAGGAGGTCCGAAGACCCCTCTGCGAGGGATGGACGGATGGATGGATGGATGAGCAAGGTCAGACAGGCCGAGTCGGTACAGAGAGGACGGTATGGTACAAGGCAGCGGGCAGAGAATGGTCGGGTCACACGCCAGGTCAGCAACAACAGGTCAAATCCAATAGGGGGCATCCAGGAGAGAGGTCAGGCAAAGCAAGGGTCAGGACAGGAGAAATAGGCAAGGTCAGGTACAATCCGGGTCAATAACTTACAGGGTACAGGTTCGCAGAATCACAGGATACAGGAAAGACCAGAAGGCACTGAATGACAGCTCAGGGCCATTTAAATATCCCGCCCTGCGCTGCCATTGGTGCCCAGCGGGCGGGCGCGGCTTCTACTGCACATGCGCGAACTCGAACGCCGCGGCTGGCCCGGACCTAGTGCCCGTGTCCCTGCACAGGGCGGCGCACTGCGCCTGTGCCGGGACCATCGCGGCAGGGATCGAGGAGATCCCTGACAGTTTGTGCGAGTCAAAACTTTTGGCTAATGGAGCTCTTCTGATCTAAACAAGGATGATATGAAAAATCCTGAAAAGCTCTAGGAGGACATGTATTCAACACTCCTCTGGTGCCAGTTCCCCCAAAGTGAGGAAATCCTTGGGAGCCTGAATGAGTGTGATCATTGGAAGATTTCCCCTCCATCCCTGTTCTAGTGTTGTTATGGTTCAGATTTGAACCTGGAACTTCTGCAGTTTCTGACTGCAGCTCTTCTGACTGTGCCACATGAGATGTTGGACAACTCACTTGCCTGGATGCTTGTTTCTGATGGACCTTGAACTCTTTGCTCCTCCCATGAACTTCCTGATTTAAGCCATGTCTCTGCACTTCCTGATTGCCAGATTACTGTTCTCTTCTTGAACCAATATCTTGCGACTTTCACTCCTACTTCCATCTGTATCTTCACTGCCACTCGTTTCCATCCTTTGGCTTGTTCCTTTACTATGCTTCAGCTTGAACCCAACCTAAAACCACTTGTTACCGACCTTTGACTTGTTTACTGACTACACTTCTGCTTGATCCCAACCTGCTATATCTGCTACTGGACCCCGGCTAGCTCACCTCCTGGTGTGGCAATCCTGAGGACCACAACCTGGTACTATATAAAAAATGGGGATCACCACTGCGGGAGCATCAAGATCTTACTGTTTCCAGTCTCTCTGCCTTCCTGCAAGCTTTCCACAAAATCTTTGATGTACCTGGCTGGTCCTCATCTGCTTCTGGAGCTCTTCTTCGGCTTCATCTCATGGGGGAGATCTCTGATGGGGGGCACAGTCTCTGATGGGGGTGCTGTTTATGATGGAGTGCGGCTTTGAATGAGTGCAGAGCAGTTAAACACAGCAGTTGAACTAAAGCAGGAGAACTTAAGCAGCAGGAAGACACAACAACAGCAAGAAACTCTACTGCATGCTGGACAGACTGCAAGGAAACACCCTGGGAAACATCTCTTACATACCTGAGTCCCACTCCGTGTACCTTTATATAATACGCCCCTCTTCTCCTCTTCATATTACTATCCTCTGTTCCCAAATCTCATTTCTTTACCCCTCTGCTCCACCCCAAAACTTGTACATCTCCCCCTCATTGCTATCATCTCCCTACTATTGCTTTCATCACCTCCCCAAAATGCCTCTTCCACTCCTCCTTCTCATTTTCCTCTCCTCTGTTCCCAAAATCCATTCACTATATTCCTCTACTCCTCCCAAACATTTGTATATTGTGCCCTCACTGCTTCCCTCACCCCTCTATGGCACCCACCACCTCTTCCTATTACTCCACTCTCCCACTGACCCGAACACCTCCACTAGTAGTTTCTCACGCTCCTGCACATCCCGCTCCCATGCCACCTTTCTCACCCTTCTCCTCCTCATAACCGCAGGGGACATCTCCCCGAATCCTGGCCCTCCACCACCTCCCTCACGCGCACAAAACCCTCCCGCCTCCACGTCCTGCCGCAACCCCCGCAACTTAGTATCTGTCCCCCTGCTCCCTAAAATCTCCCCCCCATTTTAATGTGCACTCCTGAACACCCGATCGGTGTGCAACAAGCTTACCGCCATCCACGACCTCTTTGTTTCCCGCTCCCTCAACCTCCTGGCGATTACGGAAACCTGGATCCAGGCCACTGACTCTACCTCCCCTGCTGCACTCTCCTACGGCGGTCTCACCTGGACCCACTCACCCAGGCCCAACGGTCGCAAAGGTGGTGGGGTTGGCCTGCTCCTGTCACCGCTGAGCACCTTCCGAGTCCTCCCAAACCCCCCCTCCCTATCCTTCTCCTCCTTCGAGGCCCACTGCGTCCGACTATTCTCCCCAACCCCCCTGAAGATTGCTGTGATATACCGGCCTCCTGGACCCGTATACCGGCCTCCTGGATCCATACCCCGCTTCCTGGAAGACTTCTCCTCCTGGCTACCCTTCTTCCTCTCCTCTGAGCTCCCCACCATCATCCTTGGGGATTTCAACATCCCTGTCAACCTCGACAACCCAGACACAGCCCGTCTCCTCCACTTAACCTCCTCCTTTGCACTTGCACAGTGCATACAATCCACCACCCACTCCAACGGTAATATCCTTGATCTTGTCTTCTCCAACCGCTGCGCTCCCCACAACCTCACTAACACCCCCTTCCCTCTCTCTGACCACAACCTGATTACCTTCTCTATCTCCTCATCCTCCAACGCCTACCCCTCCAAATGTCACACTACTACCAGCCGTAACCTCCGCAACCTTAACCCTGCCCCCCTCCACTCTGCAGCTGATCAACTCCACGACCGCATCCTCCACCTGTCCTGCCCCGACTTGGCTATGACTGCCTATAACAACGTGCTGTCAGCAGCCCTTGACTCACTAGCGCCTTTAACCACACGCAACATCAGACCCCGACCGCTCCAGCCCTGGCAGACTGATCACACCAAAACCCTCAAACGACACAGTCATGCCCTGGAGCGACTATGGCGCAAAACCAAATCCCAACAAGCCTTCACCCGATACAAATCTGCCTTCCACACCTACACCTCCTCCCTCCATGCTGCCAAACAGGCCTACTTCCTGACCCTCATCAAGGCCCTCTCCTCCAATCCTCGCCGACTCTTCTCCACCTTCAACTCTCTACTCTCTCCACCCCCACCTCCACCCAGCACCTCACTCACTGCCCTTGAGATTACCAATCACTTCAAAAACAAGATTGACACAATTCGCAAGGACATTGCCGCAACTCACACGCCTTCTCAACCCGTCCCCTCTCACACAGCTACCCCCTCATCCCCCCTCCTCCTCGACATAACCCGCAGGGACTTCGTCGCTGCTCAAACTCCCTCCAACCCCCTTCCCCCTCACTCAACTACCCCCTCATCACCCCTCTCCCACGGCCCCACCACTGCTCTGACCTCCTCTCCCACCCCACCCTACATTCCTCATACTGAAGCTCCCCCAACACTCCGCACCTTTGACCTTACTACCATCGAAGAAGTCTCCAAGATCCTCTCTGATGCCCGTCTCACCACCTGCCCCCTTGACCCTATCCCCTCACAACTCCTAAAACCTCCCTCCCCCTCCATCCTACGCTCCCTCACCCACATCTTCAATCTCTCCCTCTCCTCCGGCACTTTCCCTTCCCCTCTGAAACATGCTGTTACGGATCCGCCAGGTGGCACCTCTGGCAGCCCACTAGGCGGAATCACCCGGAGCGTGGGGTCTAAGTCCCGGTCTGCGTTTTCACCAGGGCCCCTGATGGTGGGGATGGACTTGGAGCAGAACCGGGACCAGGTCACGACCTCCGAGCAATACCACCCGTGGCAGAGGGAGCCTCCGTGGATAGAAGTAGGACAGAGTAGAGTCAGATGTGAGGAGGCCGGCAGGACCTGGCAGGATAAACCGGCGGTTGTCACCGTGGGAAATGGCGTGGTACCGAGACAGTAGGCAGAGAGTGGTCAGGTCGCACGCTGGGTCAGTTCCGGGGTCAGTCCGCAGAATGGTCAAACAAGCCGGGGGTCGGGACAGGAGAAGGCAGCGTAGTCAGGGACAATCCGGGTCAATCACAGGGGAAGGCAGCGTAGTCAGATAATCCGGGTCAGGGCAGGAGCAGGCAGAACGTCAAACAATCCGGGTCACAATCACAGGAAACACAGGTATCAGATCAGACCTTGCGGCGATTTATGACAGTGCAGGGCATCTTTAAATATCGCGCCCTGCACTGCCATTGGCCGCCCAGGACGCGCCCCCGGGCTGTCATTGGTTGCCCGAGGCGCGCCCGCGGCTCCTACTGCGCATGCGCGGCCTCCTGTCAGCCGCGGCCCGCCGGGATCTGGTGCCTGTGTCCCGGCGTGAGCTGCCGCTATCGCGCATGCGCCGGGGACGGAGCCGCGGCGGACCCTGACATTGCCCCCCCCCTACGGGCACCCTCCGGGAGCCCCACTGATTTCCCCACCGCGGGTGGCCACGAAAGAACTCCCGGATGAGCCTGGGAGCGTGAACATTCTGGATGGGTTCCCAAGAGTTTTCCTCAGGACCATAACCCTTCCATTTTATCAAAAACTGCGTCTGGCCTCCCCTCCTACGGCAACCGAGAATCGTTTCTACCTCGTACTCTTCTTGTTCACCTATGGTGACTGCCTCAGGAGGCCTGGATTCCCGATCCGGAAAAGGGTCCGATGCGGCCGGTTTCAGAAGAGACACATGAAACACCGGGTGAATCCTGAAAGACTCCGTCAGTTCGAGTTCGTAAGCTACCTCATTGATGACTCGCTTGACTTGGAACGGGCCAACAAATTTCGGACCCAATTTCCTGGATGGACACTGCATCTTCAAGTTGGCAGTGGCTAGCCAAACCCAGTCTCCAGGTTGAAGCGCCAGTTCCCCCCTTCTCCTCCTGTCAAATGCCTTCTTGCTGTCCTCCTGGGCTTTCGTGATGGCCTCCTGGACTGTTTTGTTATTGGTCGAAAGGAAATTTAGGATGTCTTGAGATGCTGGTACTGAGCTCTCTGGCATGAGATCGGGAAGAAATGTTGGATGGTAACCGTAATTGGTGAAGAACGGGGATTGCCCCGTAGCGGAGTGGTTCGAGTTGTTGTAGGCAAACTCCGCTGACGGTAACAGCGTCAACCAGTCGTCCTGTAGGTAGGACGTGTAGCATCGGAGGTATTGCTCTAATACTTGGTTGGTCCTCTCTGTTTGCCCATTGGTCTGGGGATGGTAAGCGGACGAGAGTGACAACTTGATTCCCAATGCTTCGCACAAGGCCTTCCAGAACCTTGAAGTGAACTGGGCTCCCCGATCTGATACTATATCCTCGGGAACTCCATGTAGTCTAACTATTTCCTTGATAAATATTCGTGCAGTTTCCGGCGCGGATGGTATCTTTTCCAGGGGTACGAAATGGGCCATCTTAGAGAAGCGATCGACAATCACAAATATGGCAGTGTGGCCTTGAGACGGTGGGAGTTCGACAATAAAGTCCATGGCTATCATTTGCCAGGCCCTCTTTGGAATTGGCAACGGGCGCAACAATCCCCAGTCCTTGCTTCTGGAGGGTTTATTCCTCTGGCAGGTAGGACAAGTCTGAACGTAGCGCTCGCAGTCCTTGACCATGTTCGGCCACCAGAATGAGCGCTGCAGAAGTTCCAGGGTCTTCGTAACTCCGAAATGGCCCGCCATTGGATGGTCGTGGCAGTGGCCCAGGACCATGGTTCGGACTCCTTCGGGTACTATGATCCGACCCTCCTTCCACAATAACCCTTCACGGTTCAGGAGAGGTGTCCCAGGCGGCGCTGGTAGTCCCACGGAAGCGTCAAGAAGTGTGGAGCGGAGTTCCGTCTGTAGGACGAGGAAATTTCCGGATGGTAGGATCGTGTCAGGTCTTGGTGTATCGTCGGGGTCCTCAAACATGTGGGACAGCGCGTCCGGCTTAGTGTTCTTAGAGCCAGGTCGATAAGTTATGTGGAAGGTAAACCGGGAAAAGAAAAGAGCCCATCTCGCCTGGCGTGGCTTCAGTCGTCTGGCTGTCCTCAAATACTCCAGGTTTTTGTGATCGGTATATATCAGGATGGGGTGTGTAGCTCCTTCCAGCAAGTACCGCCATTCTTCCAGGGCGGTCTTTATGGCCAGGAGCTCCCGATCTCCGATGTCGTAGTTTCGCTCGGCAGGTGTCAATTTCCTGGAGAAGAACGCTACAGGATGTAGCAGCTCCTTGGTGCCGTTCCTTTGAGACAGGACCGCTCCTACCGCGTTTTCTGAGGCGTCCACTTCCAACACGTATGGGAGAGAAGAATCGGGATGACTGAGTATCGGAGCAGAGGTAAAAAGTTTCTTGAGAACTTCAAAAGCAGTTTGTGCTTCGGTTGACCACTTAAAGCGGATCCCCTGTTTAGTCAGTTGCGTGATTGGGGAGACCAGTCCGGAGAAGTTCTTGATAAATTTTCGATAAAAGTTTGCAAAACCGATAAAACGCTGCACGCCCTTCTTATCGGTGGGTATCGGCCAATCCAGGATTGCCGAGACTTTCCGGGGGTCCATCGCGACCCCCGCGGGGGAGAGAACCAATCCCAGGAATGTGATCTTATGCTGTTCAAAACAGCATTTGTCTGCTTTGGCGTATAGCCTGTGTTGGCGCAAACGTTCCAACACCCGCATCACGTGATTTCGATGAGCCTCCAGAGAGGGCGAGAAGATTAAGATGTCGTCCAAATAGACAACCATGAAGATATCAAGGAAATCATGAAACACGTCGTTTATAAAATGTTGGAAGGTGGCCGGAGCGTTACAGAGCCCGAACGGCATGACCAGGTATTCAAAGTGTCCGTATCGCGTACGGAAGGCCGTCTTCCATTCATCACCTTCCCTGATACGAACTAGATTGTAGGCCCCCCGTAAGTCTAGCTTAGTAAAAACCATTGCGGACCTTAACCTCTGGAGGAGCTCGGGAACCAGGGGTAACGGGTAGCGGTTTTTCACCGTGATCCTATTCAGGTCGCGGTAGTCTATACAGGGCCGCAGTGTCTTGTCCTTCTTCTCTACAAAGAATAGCCCGGCACCAGCTGGGGACGTGGAAGGGCGAATAAACCCCTTCTGAAGGTTTTCGTCTATGTATTCCCTCAAAACTCCTGACTCGAGCTCTGATAAAGGGAAAATACGGCCGAACAAAATTTCAGATCCGGGCAGGAGGTCTATGGGACAGTCGTAAGATCGGTGTGGGGGAAGTGTGTCTGCCCCTTGCTTACTAAACACGTCCAGAAAGTCATGGTAGGCCGGGGGAATAACCTGGGACAGATCTGTATCCCCATCCATGCATAGGAGTAATTGGGGGACCACGGGCCCTGAGACGTGGCAACTTTTCAGACAGTATGTGGACCGAAACTGCACGGTTCCCTTCTCCCAGTCAATCTGGGGGTTATGGGCTCGCAGCCAAGGAAGCCCCAGAATGACCGGGAAAAGGGGAGACGCGATGGCGTCCAGACGGAGGAATTCCTGGTGATGATCAGCCATTGAGGCGAAAATAGGGGGTGTCTCCTGATTCAACACTCCCGATTTTAAGCTAGACCCATCCGCCAGGAAGATGTTCAGCCCCCTTTCCTTGGTCTGGAGTGGGATACCTTGCTGGTGAGCAAACGTGAGATCAATAAAGCAGCTACATGCCCCCGAATCTATGATAGCTGTCACCGTCAAGGTTCTTCCTGGGAGCTGTAAAGACACCGGTATGGCCAGATAACTTGACTGATCACCCCTTTCCGCAGATAACGGAAAAAAACTAGAAGTGGACTTACATTTTTTCGTAGGACAGGAGCGCACCCGGTGGCCAGCTTCTCCGCAGTACAGACAGAGGTTCTGTGATAGTCTCCTCTGACGTTCTTCGGCCGATAATGTGGACCGAGCCAGTCCCAGTTGCATGGGTTCGGAGGTGTCCTCAGGTTCCGAACTCCGGGTAGTGCTTCCTGTGGGCGGGAATAATCCCCTTGATGGTACCCAAGCCGCCCTTTGACCCTGGTTGCTTCGTTCAAGCCGGCGTTCTCTCAGTCTGCGGTCAATTTGTATGGCCAGCTCGATTAGCTTCTCTAGGGAGTCAGGTAGGCCTACCCGTGCTAACTCGTCTTTGAGTGACTCAGATAGCCCGATGCGAAATTGGTGACATAATGCCGCATCGTTCCATCGGGTGTCCCCCATCCAGCGTCTGAATTCAGACGCGTACTCCTCGGCTGCCCGGCGACCCTGCCGCAGAGAGTACAAGGTGGACTCTGCGGAAGCAGCTCGCTGAGGGTCGTCATATAGTATGGCCATGGCTCTAAAAAATTCAGTCACGGAATCAAGATGGGGGTCGTGATTCTCCATCAGGCGATGAGCCCAATCCTGGGGCTCATCCTGAAGGAGAGAGACTATAAACCCCACCTTGACGGTCTCGGTGGTGAACGTGCGGGGCTGCAGGTCAAAGAACAGGATGCACGCATTCCGGAAAGCCCTGAAGTGGCTTCGGTCTCCACGGAAGCGTTCTGGTAAGGGAACGCGGGGTTCAGGAGTAGGGGGTGCGGCCCCTGCTCTGGGAGCTGGGGTAGCAGGTGATTCCCCAGGAGAAGCTGCGGGACTCGAGCTCTGTGCCGGGGATGTAAGGGGGACTAACGTCTCCATGCGGTCCTCAAGGTGGGAGCATCGGGTATGAAAAGTCTGGACCGCTTGGGTTAGGGTCGCCATATGCTGGCAGATATCCTCCAGGGAGGCCGGGCCTCTTCCTGACTCTGTCATGGCCGCAAGGTACTGTTACGGATCCGCCAGGTGGCACCTCTGGCAGCCCACTAGGCGGAATCACCCGGAGCGTGGGGTCTAAGTCCCGGTCTGCGTTTTCACCAGGGCGCCTGATGGTGGGGATGGACTTGGAGCAGAACCGGGACCAGGTCACGACCTCCGAGCAATACCACCCGTGGCAGAGGGAGCCTCCGTGGATAGAAGTAGGACAGAGTAGAGTCAGATGTGAGGAGGCCGGCAGGACCTGGCAGGATAAACCGGCGGTTGTCACCGTGGGAAATGGCGTGGTACCGAGACAGTAGGCAGAGAGTGGTCAGGTCGCACGCTGGGTCAGTTCCGGGGTCAGTCCGCAGAATGGTCAAACAAGCCGGGGGTCGGGACAAGAGAAGGCAGCGTAGTCAGGGACAATCCGGGTCAATCACAGGGGAAGGCAGCGTAGTCAGATAATCCGGGTCAGGGCAGGAGCAGGCAGAACGTCAAACAATCCGGGTCACAATCACAGGAAACACAGGTATCAGATCAGACCTTGCGGCGATTTATGACAGTGCAGGGCATCTTTAAATATCGCGCCCTGCACTGCCATTGGCCGCCCAGGACGCGCCCCCGGGCTGTCATTGGTTGCCCGAGGCGCGCCCGCGGCTCCTACTGCGCATGCGCGGCCTCCTGTCAGCCGCGGCCCGCCGGGATCTGGTGCCTGTGTCCCGGCGTGAGCCGCCGCTATCGCGCATGCGCCGGGGACGGAGCCGCGGCGGACCCTGACACATGCACACATCACCCCCATACTTAAAAAGCCCTCCCTGGACCCCAATGACCCGAACAACCTCAGACCCATCTCCCTGCTCCCATTTACATCTAAACTCCTCGAGCGCCTAGTCTACGCCCGCCTATGCTCTCACCTCACCGACAACAACCTCCTCGATCCCCTTCAGTCCGGCTTCCGTCCCCTACACTCCACCGAAACTGCCTTACTCAAACTCTCCAATGACCTGCTAACCGCCAAAGCTAATGGCCACTATTCAGTGCTCCTACTCCTTGACCTCTCTGCGGCCTTTGACACAGTCGACCACCCCCTCCTCCTCAAAAAACTACACTCCCTCGGCCTCAGAGACTCCGCCCTCTCCTGGCTCTCATCCTACCTGTCACAACGCTCTTTCAGCGTTACCTATAATGCCACCACCTCCCTCTCACTCCCCCTCTCTGTTGGGGTCCCTCAAGGCTCTGTCCTTGGGCCCCTTCTCTTCTCCATCTACACCTCCTCCCTTGGCCAACTCATACACTCTCACGGCTTCAACTACCACCTCTATGCCGACGACACACAAATCTATCTCTCAACCCCCCACCTCACCCCCTCGGTCTCCGCCCGAATCACACACCTACTGAGCGACATATCAGACTGGATGTCACTCCACTTCCTTAAACTGAACCTCTCCAAAACCGAGTTTCTTGTCTTCCCTCCAGCCCGGACACCACCCCCCATTGACTTCTCCATCATGTCCAACAACGCAACCATCAAACCCGCCCCGCAGGCCAGAGTACTTGGTGTCATTTTGGACTCCAACCTATCCTTCCAGCCCCAAGTCCACTCTTTAACAAACTCGTGCAGACTCCACCTCCGCAACATGCAGACTCCACCTCCGCAACATGCAGACTCCGCCTCCGCAACATCGCCAAAATCCGCACGTTCCGAACTCCAGAAACCACTAAACAGCTCATCCACTCCCTCATCATATCACGACTCGACTACTGCAACTCCCTCCTCACTGGCCTGCCTCGCCGCTGGCTATCCCCGCTTCAGTCCATCCTGAATACGGCTGCCAGACTCATTCACCTTTCCAACCGCTCCGTTTCCGTCACCCCCCTCTGCCAATCCCTCCACTGGCCTCCACTCAGTGTCCTCCACCCCCCTCTGCCAATCCCTCCACTGGCTTCCGATTGCGCAACGGATAAAATTTAAAATCCTAACACTGACGTACAAAGCTGTCCACCATACTGCCCCGAACTACATCACTGACCTAATATCCAAGTACCGCCCAACACGCACACTCCGATCCTCACAAGACCTCCTTCTCTCTAGTTCCCTGGTCTCCTCCTCCCATGCCCGCCTCCAGGACTTCTCCAGGGTGTCACCCATCCTCTGGAACTCTCTGCCCCAACCCATCAGATTATCACCTACCCTCCTCTCCTTTAGGCGCACCTTGAAAACCCATCTCTTCAGGGAAGCCTACCCCGCCCCCTGCAAACTTGCCGACCTCCTCCACTCTTCCTACCACTCCATCCCCCCCAGCTATCTCCTCCTGTGCCACCATCCCCTCCCTCCTAGATTGTAAACTTGAAAGAGCAGGGCCCTCGATCCCCTCATGTATCACATTGTATTGGTATTGTTCTGTCACATGTTCTGTCCCCCTCTGTAATGTACAGCGCTGAGCCAACTATCGGCGCTTTATAAATACTGTATAATAATAATAAATCAAGGAAATATGATTGTTGGTCAATATGCACCTTGGCTTCAGAAGTGACATGGAATAATGAGGCCCTTACTGCAACCTTTTTTGCAGAGTCTAGTGGATCATTTAAGGAAGAGATAGCTGGCAGAACCATACCCACCATCCTGGATGATCTGATTGGCCTTAGCTTCCAGGACCGAGATCTGGAAAGGGCTGGTAAATGTTGCCCCCCAGTGGGTCGTTTAGCTTCTGTTGTCCAGAAAGCTCCAGAACAAGCCCTCTCTGCAGTTATATTGCCATCTGAAGAACCTATGTAATTAGGCCAGACATGCCTCACCCCACAAGAGTGGTCACATTGTCACATTTATTGAACTGCTATGTTATCCTTTGGGCTACTTTTAGCCAGTTCATTAATCAAACTGAATGTTAGCCAAAGAAGCAAGTAATGGACTGCACTCCATCAAATCACTGGTGTACTGGAACTGACCCCAGACTGCGCTTGGGTACCTCCATTATAATACCGCTTCCCTGTCCAAACACTGACCACAGACACCACCGCTGACCAAACATGACTAGACGACACCAGTCTGTCTGAACACCAACCACTGACACCACCGCTGACCATACAAAACTAGACGACACCAATCTGTCTGAACATGGAACTCTTTATTTGAAATTCAAACTGACTTTTTATACACTCAGGGGACAATCCCCCTTCCCTGCATAATGACACAGGGCGGGGCAATCTACACTTAGCAACAAGAGACACACAGGTATTCAAACTTCACACCAGCAGACAGTCCCATCAGGAGGGAGGGCTGCTGGGGACACCCCCCACTAAGCTAATACACATAAACACATACATCCCATAAAAGTTTTCTCCCAAACCAGACACACAATAGAACAATGGGATGCAACCACATGGCATTAAACAATCCACAACCTCCCCCACCCCAATATTAGGACAGATCACCCTGTACCCCTAACAGGCACAGGGTGACTTACACATAAGAGGCATATGGGGAGCTGAGACAGGGGTCTTCCCACCTCTTCAAAGTGAGCTGGGTTTCATGGGCCCCCCACCCAAAGTCACTCTGACATACACATTTTTCATTCTTTATCAAATTTTAGGAGGGCAGAAGCCTGTTTAGTACCAGCAGGCTAAACTGAGGACCTGAATATTGGTCATCTGTGGAGGGAGCTGGCTTGCATCGGAAGTGAGCAAAAACTTCCATCATCTATGGCCATCAATCATTACACCATAGAAAGCAATAGAAGAATCAGTGTCAAGTGACTTGTAAGTGTTTACACAAAACGGAGATGAAATTAGAGCCTTAGATGATTATGGAGACATTTAATGTAAGTGGTCTAATGGGCATATCCAGGACAAGTCCACACACTTCCTCTGTGTTTGTTTCCTCTCTGGAAGTGGAATGGAATGTGGTGGGTTTTATGGCCCTCTAGAGAATGTGACTATTAGACAAATATTTTCTCTTCTGGTAATATTACACCATCCATTTACTTAAGTTCCT
This sequence comes from Staurois parvus, assembly GCF_062004578.1. NCBI lineage: Eukaryota > Metazoa > Chordata > Amphibia > Anura > Ranidae > Staurois > Staurois parvus. Next base: position 26,211 of record NW_028321444.1, read on the forward strand.
TTTAAATCTTCTCCTCCATCGGAAACTCCACCTTCACTGTTTGTTAGTTCCTTCAATGCAGCGTTACTTTGTTCATTCTTCTTATCGCCAGTCGGTAATGGAGACAAATGGGCTTCCTTTCCGCTATTCTCTTCAAAGTAAAGCTGACTAACGGAAGGATTATATCAAAGCTTCTGGAACCAGAGAAGGAGGCATTTCAACAGAGGAGGATGTTATTCATTTGCATGCAGAACCTAAAGAGGAACGCCAGTCTTCGAAGAAGTATTACAATGAGCGCTGAATCCTTAAAGGGATCCTCTCAGGATAGAAACATGGGAGCTGCAACTGTTGGGTTTTATTTGAATCTGTAGACTTTATTGATTTCTTGGTCCAGGTGAAGCATGATGCAGCCAGTGAAGTCAGAACTGCCAATGTACAGTATATGTTATAGTAAGAAAATGAGGGCCCTGGAACATGTATCTTCAAAAGCAGCTCATCGGGGGGCAGAGCCTATATTTATATCCTGTTAGGTTCCCTTTATAATGTTGTTACCCCTCAGTAATCATTACTTGACATTTGTAGGGAAGGGTGGGGGTTAGTAGGGATAGGTTTAGCAGCAGTAGGGAACAATGCCTTGGTAAGCAGGCTGCGGGCCAAGATGTAATACATTGCAGCAAAACCAAGGTTAGGAACCTGACCAAACTGCTTGGCAGGGGTGCCCAACTCATAGGCCTGAGGGATATAAATTTCAAATCTTTTGAGGAGGGAGGGCTGCTGGGGACACCCCCCACTAAGCTAATACACATAAACACATACATCCCATAATAGTTTTCTCCCAAGCCAGACACACAATAGAACAATGGGATGCGACCACATGGCATTAAACAATCAGCAACCCCCCACCCCAATATTAGGAGAGATCACCATGTACCCCTAACAGGCACAGGGTGACTTACACATAGTAGGGATATGGGGAGCCTGAGTGATATAAACTCATAGGCCTGAGTGATATAAATTTCAAATCTTTTGCAGGTAAAACAAATCATTTACATGTACATTCAACTATTGCATTGATGTTTGCCTGGAGCTTCAATGTAGGAGTTATATTTGCATTTTCTTGTAAAGTTCTGCTGTCCAAAGTGCTGAAACAAACTGTGCAGTAAAGCTTGTTCATGCTGTCTATGGTGCCGATATTATTATTATTATACAGTATTTATATAGTGCCAACGGTTTGCTCAGCGCTGTACATTATAATGGGAGACAGTACAATAAATGCGATACACGAGGGGTTCGAGGGCCCTGCTCCTTGGAGCTTACAATCTAGGAGGGAGGGGAGAGTGGTGCAGGAGGAAATAGCTGTGGGGGATGGAGTGGTGGGAAGAGCGGAGGAGATCAGCAATTAGCTGAGGGTGGGGTAGGCTTCTCTGAAGAGATGGGTTTTCAGAGTGCAGCTGAAGGTGAGGAGGGAAGGTGAGTTCCAGAGGATGGGGGAAGCCCTGGAAAAGTCCTGGAGACGGGCATGGGAGGACGAGACCAGGGAACTGGAGAGTAGGAGGTCTTGTGAGGAGCAGAGAGTGTGTTTTGGGTGGTATATATGATCAGCCATAACATTTTGACCACTGAAAAGGGAATAACACTGATCATCCAGAAGCAATGGCAACTGAAAAGGGGTGGGATATATTAGGCAGCAAGTGAACATGTTGTCCCTGAGGCTGATGTGTTGAAAACATAAAATAATTGGGCAAGTGTAGGGATTTCTGAAACTCTGACAAGGGCCAAATTGCAATGGGTGGACAACTGGGTCACATCAACTCCAAAACTGCAGCTCTTGGGGGACCAAAAGAGATCCAACAAAAGAAAATCAGCCAACCGGTGACAGGGTCATGGGCGACGAAGGCTCACTGATGCATGTGGAGAGTGAATGCTCATTGATGGAGGTGAGGAGGGAAGGCTCATCGATGGAGGTGGGGAGGGGAGGCTCATTGATGGAGGTGGGGAGGGAAGGCACATTGATGGGGGTTGAGTGGTAAGGCTCATTGATGGTGGTGGGGGGGTGAAGGCTCATTGATGCACAAGGAGAGTGAAGGCTCATTGATGCAGGTGGAGAGGGGAGACTCATTGATGGAGGTGGGAAGAGAAGGCTCATTGATGGAGGTGGAGAGGTGAGGCTCATTAATGGAGGTGAGGAGAGAAGGCTCATTGATGGAGTTGGGGAGGGAAGGCTCATTGATGGAGGTGAGGAGGGAAGGCACATTGATGGAGGTAGGAAGGGAAGGCTCAATGATGGAGGTGGAGAGTGAAGGCTCATTGATGGAGGTGGAGAGTGAAGGCTCATTGATGGAGGAGGGGAGGGAAGGCTCATTGATGGAGGAGGGGAGGGGAGGGAAGGCTCATTGATGGAGGTGGAGAGTGAAAGCTCATTGATAGAGGTCGGGAATGAAGGCTCCTTGATGGAGGTGGGGAGGCTGGCATATGTAGTCCGATCCAATAGAAGAGCTACTGCTCAAATTGCTAAAAAAGTCAATCCTGGTTCTGAAAGGTGTAAGAACACACAAAGCATCACACTTTGTTGTGTATGGAGCTGTGTAGCCACAGACCGGTCAAGGTGTCCATGCTGGCCCGTGTCCACAGCCAGAAGCACCTACAACGGACACGTGGGCATCAGACCTGAACCACAGAGCAATTGAAGAGGAAGGTGGCCTGGCCTGATGGATCCCATTTACTTGTAAATCATGTGGATGGCCAGGTCTGTACGCTTTGCTTACCTGAGAAAAAGATGGCCCTAGGATACACTATGGGAAGAAAACAAGCCGGCGGAGGCAGGGATTTGCTTCAGATGGTGTGCTGCCAGATCCCAGAGCCTACCTTCAGAGGTCTAGTGGAGTCCATTCCTCGATGGGTCAGGGCTCCTTTGGTGGCAAAAGGGGGACCTACTCAATATTAGGGGGTTAGTCATGTTATGGTGGGTGGTCGTAATGTTATGGCTGATCAGTGTAAAGTCTGCAGTAAAGTCGTGTTGCTGCTGTCCAAGGTGCTGAAATAAAATCTGGAGGAAGACATCAAATCTGCTATTTCTCCTGCTGTCTGTGGTGCTCACATCAAGTGTGAATGGAAAGGCCTTCCTTCTGCTGTCCACAGTGCTGAAATAAAAGGAGTTCCCCCGCTGTCCATGGGCCTGAAATCCATTTGCAGCAAGGTGTTGCTCGTGCTGTCCATGGTGCTGAAACAAAGTTTTCCTGGTAAGGTCTGGAGGGTATTGATTCTGCTGCCCATGGTGCTGAAATGAGGTCTGTAATGAGATCTTGTGCCCGCTGCTAATGGTTCTTAAAAAAAAGTCCATCATTAGCTTCGCTCATCTGTCCGACGTCTAGAAAATAAAATCTGTAGAGAAGTCCGGCTTCTGCGATGTCATGATGTCTAATAGCATCGCGGTATAATGGCATTTCAGCACCAGGAGCAGATTTGTTTTCAGCACCATGGACAGCAGGAGCAAGGCATTTCCACAGATTTTCTTTTAGGGCCACGGACAGTGGAGCAAAACCTAATGACACCTTTTATTTCAGCACCGGCACAGCATGAGAAATAGACGGCAGAATCAATACCTTCCTCCAGATTTTATTTCAGCACCTTGGACAGCAGGAACAAGAACTTATTATTATTATACAGGATTTATGGCGCCAACAGTTTGCTCAGCACTTTACAATATAAAGGGAGACAATACAGAAATGATACAGTTCAATACAAGAGGGATAGGAGGGCCTGATCCTGGGAGCTTACAATCTAAGAACTTACCATGCACACTTTATTTCAGCACCTTCCTCCAGATTTTATTTCAGCACCTTGGACAGAAAGAGAACTCTTTATTTCAGCACCACGGACAGTAGAAGCAAAACATTTCCATGCGCACTGTATTTCAGCACCATGGATAGCAGAGGGAAGACCTTACCATGTACATTTTATTTCAGCACCATGGATAGCAGAAGGAAGACCTTACCATGTACGTTTTATTTCAGCACCATGGACAGCAGAAGGAAGACCTTACCATGTACGTTTTATTTCAGCACCATGGATAGCAGAGGGAAGACCTTGCCTGTACATTTTATTTCAGCACCATGGATAGCAGAGGGAAGACCTTACCATGTACGTTTTATTTCAGCACCATGGATATCAGAAGGAAGACCTTACCATGTACGTTTTATTTCAGCACCATGGATAGCAGAGGGAAGACCTTACCATGTACGTTTTATTTCAGCACCATGGATAGCAGAGGGAAGACCTTACCATGTACGTTTTATTTCAGCACCATGGATATCAGAAGGAAGACCTTACCATGTACGTTTTATTTCAGCACCATGGATAGCAGAGGGAAGACCTTGCCATGTACGTTTTATTTCAGCACCATGGATAGCAGAGGGAAGACCTTACCATGTACATTTTATTTCAGCACCATGGACAGCAGAAGGAAGACCTCACCATGTACGTTTTATTTCAGCACCACAGACAGCAGGAGAAATAGACAGCAGAATCGATACCTCCTCCAGATTTTATTTCAGCACCTTGGACAGAAGGAGCACGCTTTATTTAAAGAGGGTTAGGAGGGCCCTGGTCCTTGGAGCTTACAATCTAAGAATTTACCTGTAATGGAACCGGACCCCGACTGCACTAGGGTATTACCGTTGTACTCTTGCTTCCCTGTCCGAACACAGATCCACGGACACCACCGCTGACCAAGCAGGACATAGACAGGACCAGACTCTTCTTAAGACAGGAAGTAGAACTGCTTTATTTTAACACAAACACAAGATATATACACAGGGCGGGGAAATACAACCCGGAACAGGAAACACATCAGCAGGCTGTCCCATCAGGGGGAAGGGCTGCCGGAAACACCCCCCCACCAAACCAAGACACACAATAGAACAATGGGATACACCACATGGCAGGAACACATACATCCCATAATAGTTTGCTGGCAAGTAAGACACAATAGAACAATGGGATGCAGCACCTGGCAGTGAACAATGAACAACCCCCCCACCCCACCTATACATGTCTACACAATATTAGGACAGATCACCCTGTACCCCTAACAGGCACAGGGTGACTCATACATAAGAGGAATAACAGGGGTCCCCCCACCCCCAAAAGTCACTCCCGTAACATTACCATGCACACTTTATTTCAGCACTTCCTCCAGCTTTTATTTCAGCACCATGGACAGTAGAAGCAAAACTTTTCCATGTACATTTTATTTCAGCACCACAGACAGCAGGAGAAATAGACAGCAGAATCAATACCTTCCTCCAGATTTTATTTCAGCACCTTGGACAGAAGCAGCACGCTTTATTTCAGCACCACAGACAGTAGAAGCAAGACTTTTCCATGTACATTTTATTTCAGCACCATGGACAATATCAACACTCTACAACAGAATTGTTTAAGGATCATGGACAGCAAAACCAAGACACTACTATATAGCGGCCTTTCTCACCCAGGGTGCCTTGAGGCTTCTTCAGGGGTGCCTTGAGGCTTCTTCAGGGGTGCATTGAGGTTTCTTCAGGGGTGCCTTGAGGTTTCTTCAGGGGTGCCTTGAGGCTTCTTCAGGGGTGCCTTGAGGTTTCTTCAGGGGTGCCTTGAGGCTTCTTCAGGGGTGCATTGAGGTTTCTTCAGGGGTGTCTTGAGGCTTCTTCAGGGGTGCCTTGAGGTTTCTTCAGGGGTGCCTTGAGGTTTCTTCAGGGGTGCCTTGAGGTTTCTTCAGGGGTGCCTTGAGGCTTCTTCAGGGGTGCCTTGGCAAAATGTCTAAAAATTGCCCAAAACATGTATACAGCCAGTGGGTGGACAGACCTGCCTTTTAGTTAATAAATCCCCTCTAATGTTGAGTGTCCTACCAGTGTGGATTTTGCAGCATTATAAAAACTATTAGAATAGTCTCTCATATTTTAGAATGATGCGCCTCAAGACTTTCCATAATTTAAAGGGTGCCTTGGGACTAGTCATATTTTTTAAAGGGTGTCTTGACTGAAAAAAGGTTGGGAAACACTGCTATATAGATGCCGAATGGCATGTTAAAAAGGAACGAAGTTCTCTCAATCGTCATGCACTGCTGTACGTTTACTCCTTAGGCTGCTATCAGTAGTACATAGATAGGAAGGTGGATTAAATTTACTTGCGTAAAAAAAAATTTTATTTTACATTTTTCTGACTTCCTGGTTTCTGGTCTAGGCCAAAATGATGTCATACTTCCCAGGAGGAGTCTTCATGGGACAAGGGGCTTTCTCAGTTAAGCACGCATCCCTGTCTGTGTGCCTGAGCTAAGGGAAGATGGATTCCAGGAAGTAAATGTAATTATTATCTCTCTATTATTATCTCACGACTCGACCACTACAACTCCCTCCTCACCGGCTGACCTCATCACAGACTATTCCCGCTTCAGTCTATCCTGAACTCTTCCACCTTACCAACTGCTCCATATCCGCCACCTCCCTCTGTCATTCCCTCCACTGGCCTCCACTCAGTGTCCTCCACTCCCCTCTGTCATTCCCTCCACTGGCCTCCACTCAGTGTCCTCCACCCCCCTCTGACATTCCCTCCACTGGCCTCCACTCAGTGTCCTCCACCCCCCTCTGACATTCCCTCCACTGGCCTCCACTCAGTGTCCTCCACCCCCCTCTGTCATTCCCTCCACTTGCCTCCACTCAGTGTCCTCCACCCCCCTCTGTCATTCCCTACACTGGCCTCCATTCAGTGTCCTCCACCCTCCTCTGTCATTCCCTCCACTGGCCTCCACTCAGTGTCCTCCACCCCCCTCTGCCAATCCCTCCACTGGCCTCCACTCAGTGTCCTCCACCCCCCTCTGTCATTCCCTCCACTGGCCTCCATTCAGTGTCCTCCACCCCTCTCTGTCATTCCCTCCACTGGCCTCCATTCAGTGTCCTCCACCCTCCTCTGTCATTCCCTCCACTGGCCTCCACTCAGTGTCCTCCACCCCCCTCTGCCAATCCCTCCACTGGCCTCCATTCAGTGTCCTCCACCCCTCTCTGTCATTCCCTCCACTGGCCTCCATTCAGTGTCCTCCACCCCTCTCTGTCATTCCCTCCACTGGCCTCCATTCAGTGTCCTCCACCCTCCTCTGTCATTCCCTCCACTGGCCTCCACTCAGTGTCCTCCACCCCCCTCTGCCAATCCCTCCACTGGCCTCCACTCAGTGTCCTCCACCCCCCTCTGTCATTCCCTCCACTGGCCTCCATTCAGTGTCCTCCACCCCTCTCTGTCATTCTGTCCACTGGCCTCCATTCAGTGTCCTCCACCCTCCTCTGTCATTCTGTCCACTGGCTTCTGATTGCCCAACGCATAAAATTCAAACTTCTAACACTGACGTACAAAGCTATTCATAACTCCGCCCCAAACTACCTCATGACCTGATACCCAAATGTCACCCAACCCGTACTCTTTGTTCCTCACAAGACCTCCTACTTTCTAGCTCCCTGGTCTCCTCCTCCCATGCCCAACTGCAGGACTTCTCCAGGACTTCCCCCATCTTCTGGAACTCACTACCCCAACCCATCAGACCGTCACCTACCCTCCTCACCTTTAGGCGCACCCTTAAAACCCATCTCTTCAGGGAAGCCTACCCTTCCCGCACCTAACAGCCGATCTCCTCCACTCCTCCTACCACTCCACCCCCCACAGCCATTTCCTCCTGTGCCACTATCCCCTCCCCCCCAGATTGTAAGCTCCAAGGAGCAGGGCCCTTGAACCCCTCATGTATTGTATTGTTACTGTGCTGTCTCATGTACTGTCTCCCATTATAATGTACAGCGCTGAGCAAACCTTCTGCCGCCATATAAATCCTGTATAATAATAATGATCTATTACTGACTGAGAGATCTTTAAACCCGGTGATGTGGCGTCCGGCTCCATTAAAACAATAATGCTGATTATATTCTTTGGCAATGTTTGCGGTTTGGTATTTGCATTCTATCCTGGCCGAGTCTTGCAGTATTACATTGTATATATATTTTCTCTGTACCAATCATCTCTTTATGGCGAGTGATCTCTGGTGATCCTGGAGGTTGGAGGAGGGTTTATACTACGGTTTGGAGGTCTGAGGCGCATATCCTACCTGCATTGGGGGAGTTCCATTTAAGCCCAGTGATTGGAGGCTGTACTGGTTGGGTCTAGAATTCCTTAAAACCCCAAAATAAGGTGTTTTTTCCACCAATATCTGGTAAGTGCGGTATGTGATCTGAGCACTAACAGGTGAGAACACGGGTCAAGGCTCTTCTGGATAAGGACTTTTCAACTTTATTTTACTCACCATACTCATCTTAATATATTTTGGAATGGGACTGTTTTATACATTTTTTCATTTTTTTCATTTTATTTATTATAAGTTTTCTTTCTTTTGTTATTATTTATTGTATAATTAATTTGCGCTGTTTGATATTTTTTATTATTGTTAAGTTTCACATAATGTGTGAGCTGAGTTCCCTTCTCTATGTTATGGTCCTGTTATGTTGTCTATGCATGATTAGTCCTTGATTATTATGTATTGCCCCCCCTTCCCCCCCCCCCTATTTTTGTTTCTCTCCCTTGGGTTGTTTTGAACTGTTTTTGTTCTCTGTACATTTTGTTGGGCTTTGACCCTGCCCCTGTGTGGGCACCTATTATCTGTATTTTTTATATGTTTAAAATAAAAAAAAAAGATTAAAAAAAAAAGAAAAAAGAAGTTTCACATAATGTGCTAGTATGCAATGCATATCATACTAGCACTTCATGCCTTTGTCTTGCAGGGGAAAACGTCTTTTTTTTTACTAGATTTTACCACCACTTTATTATTACTTTATGTAACGGAACCGACCAAGACTGCGCTTGAGTACTTCCGTTAGAATACCGCCTCCCCATCCGAACACCGACCACCGACACCACAGCCAACCATACAAGACTAGACGACTCCAATCTGTCTGAACACCGACCACTGACACCACAGCCGACCATACAAGACTAGACGACACCAATCTGTCTGAACACCGACCACTGACACCACAGCCGACCATACAAGACTAGACGACACCAATCTGTCTGAACACCGACCACTGACACCACAGCCGACCATACAAGACTAGACGACACCAATCTGTCTGAACACCGACCACTGACACCACAGCCGACCATACAAGACTAGACGACATCAATCTGTCTGAACACCGACCACTGACACCACAGCCAACCATACAAGACTAGACGACACCAATCTGTCTGAACACCGACCACTGACACCACAGAGACCATACAAGACTAGACGACACCAATCTGTCCGAACACCGACCACAGACACCACAGAGACCATACAAGACTAGACGACACCAATCTGTCTGAACACCGACCACTGACACCACAGAGACCATACAAGACTAGACGACATCAATCTGTCCGAACACCGACCACGGACCCCACCGCTGACCATACAAGACTAGACGACATCAATCTGTCCGAACACCGACCACTGACACCACAGCCGACCATACAAGACTAGATGACACCAATCTGTCTGAACACCGACCACTGACACCACAGCCGACCATACAAGACTAGACGACACCAATCTGTCTGAACACCGACCACTGACACCACAGCCGACCATACAAGACTAGACGACACCAGTCTGTCCGAACACCGACCACAGACACCACAGAGACCATACAAGACTAGACGACACCAATCTGTCCGAACACCAACCACTGACACCACCGCTGACCATACAAGACTAGACAACATCAATCTGTCCGAACACCGACCACAGACACCACAGCCGACCATACAAGACTAGACGACATCAATCTGTCCGAACACCGACCACTGACACCACAGAGACCATACAAGACTAGACGACACCAATCTGTCCAAACACCGACCACTGACACCACCGCTGACCATACAAGACTAGACAACATCAATCTGTCCGAACACCAACCACAGACACCACAGAGACCATACAAGACTATACGACACCAATCTGTCCGAACACCGACCACTGACACCACAACCGACCATACAAGACTACACGACACCAATCTGTCCGAACACCGACCACTGACACCACCGCTGACCATACAAGACTAGACGACACCAGTCTGTCCGAACACCAACCAGTGACACCACCGCTGACCATACAAGACTAGACGACACCAGTCTGTCCGAACACCGACCACTGACACCACAGCCGACCATACAAGACTAGACGACACCAATCTGTCCGAACACCGACAACAGACACCACAGCCGACCATACAAGACTAGACGACATCAATCTGTCCGAACACCAACCACTGACACCACCGCTGACCATACAAGACTAGACAACACCAATCTGTCCGAACACCGACAACAGACACCACAGAGACCATACAGGACTAGACGACACCAGTCTGTCCGAACACCAACCACTGACACCACAGCCGACCATACAAGACTAGACAACACCAATCTGTCCGAACACCGACCACTGACACCACAGCCAACCATACAAGACTAGACGACACCAATCTGTCCGAACACCGACCACAGACACCGCAGCCGACCATACAAGACTAGACGACACCAGTCTGTCCGAACACCGACAACAGACACCACAGAGACCATACAAAACTAGACGACACCAGTCTGTCCGAACACCGACAACAGACACCACAGCCGACCATACAAGACTAGACAACACCAATCTGTCCGAACACCGACCACAGACACCACAGCCGACCATACAAGACTAGACGACGCCAGTCTGTCCGAACACCAACCACTGACACCACCGCTGACCATACAAGACTAGACAACACCAATCTGTCCGAACACCGACAACAGACACCACAGAGACCATACAAGACTAGACGACACCAATCTGTCCGAACACCGACCACTGACACCACAGCCGACCATACAGGACTAGACGACACCAGTCTGTCCGAACACCAACCACTGACACCACCGCTGACCATACAAGACTAGACAACACCAATCTGTCCGAACACCGACAACAGACACCACAGCCGACCATACAAGACTAGACAACACCAATCTGTCCGAACACCGACCACTGACACCACAGCCGACCATACAAGACTAGACGACACCAGTCTGTCCGAACACCGACAACAGACACCGCAGCCGACCATACAAGACTAGACGACACCAATCTGTCCGAACACCGATCACAGACACCGCAGCCGACCATACAAGACTAGACGACACCAGTCTGTCCGAACACCAACAACAGACACCACAGAGACCATACAAGACTAGACGACACCAGTCT
>NW_028321444.1:42500-75349 GCF_062004578.1 Staurois parvus
CCCAGCTCTGCCCCCAGATTCTTCCTGGTAGCATCACAAGCTAAGGGAGATGTAAGGGGGGGGGGGGGGTGGACCTGCAACCATAATGCTGATGGGGCCCACAGTTCCTGGTTTAGATAGAAGACGTTATGTACTGGATGCTGCTGCCCATGTGACTCTGGTGCTCGGCTGACAGGGTGACAACGCACAAGCACAGTTGGAAGCGAGAGACAGAGTGTTGTCACCTTATAACAGGAAGTGCCTGCAAGAGACCCCTAATGGTAGGCTCACCAGGGAGTATTTGAATGAATTCTGCAGAATTCAAAAGATTGAAAATAACTTTTAGAACAAGAGATGTTACGGCTTCTGTTAGATTTTACTGATTGGTTGTACATTTAATTGGATCACAAATGTATCTATAAAGGAGGAGAGGTTTTCTATGAAGGGAAGCCATGCGGTGGATTGTGATACGTTGTATTTATTCGGGTCTACAAAGGTTAATGCACTCGTGTTGTCAGTAACCTTCCGCTTTGCAGCTGCTGGGTGGCAGGAATTGCCGCGCGTCGGGCCGGTCCGTGCGCAGTACAGCGGCGTCGCATCCCCTAAGTGAGAATGATGAGATTGGACATCGAGTATTAGCGTAAAAGCCGGTTCCACAACAGACGCGGGGCCGCAGCCAATGGCAGGCAGGAAGCGCATAATGCGAAGCGCGCCCAGGCCTTGCCTCTGCCAGAAAGAGATATCTTTCCAGTTGTTAAACATGAATTGATCCCGGTGCTTGTAATAAATTCCGCATCTCCTCGGAGAACCAACGAGACCTTTCACAACGAGCAGCGCAAGGCGAGCGTTTAGAGAGAAAGCTTTGCTTTCATAATAATAATACGGCATTAGCGCTGATATATACACTCCTCCGCACACACGCACTCTACAACCCGGCCAGCAAATACGACTTTCAGTCCTCCGGCTTTCACACAGAGAGTTTTATGTTTTTTTCTGAAATTGCATTTCTTATTTAACACTTCAAATAGTCGTTCTTGTTTTACTGTGAAAAGGAGAAGAGAGGCCTTGAAAAATAAAAGGAAAATTACTGTTACTGGAAAAAATCAGCGTATCTGTACAGCGGCAGAGACACTCAAGGAGAAAGCGAGCGGCTTCCGGGGCGAGAGAGCGCAGATTTGTGCAACTTTACTCGTTCCAAAAGTGATTAACTCCTTCTCTGCTCCTTCCTCTCTCCGCTTTCCTTCCTCTCTCTGCTCCTTCCTCTCTCTGCTCTCCTTCCTCTCTCCACTCTCCTTCCTCTCTCCGCTCTTTCCTCTCTCCGCTCTCCTTCCTCTCTCCGCTCTCCTTCCTCTCTCCGCTCTCCTTCCTCTCTCCGCTTTTTCCTCTCTCCACTCCTTCCTCTCTCCGCTCTCCTTCCTCTCTCTGCTCTCCTTCCTCTCTCCACTCCTTCCTCTCTCCACTCTCCTTCCTCTCTCCACTCTTTCCTCTCTCCGCTCTCCTTCCTCTCTCCGCTCCTTCCTCTCTCCGCTCTCCTTCCTCTCTCCGCTGTTTCCTCTCTGCGCTCTTTCCTCTCTCTGCTCTCCTTCCTCTCTCCGCTCTTTCCTCTCTCCGCTCTCCTTCCTCTCTCCGCTCTCCTTTCTCTCTCCGCTCTTTCCTCTCTCCGCTCTTTCCTCTCTGCTCTCTTTCCTCTCTCCGCTCTTTCCTATCTCCGCTCTCCTTCCTCTCTCCGCTCCTTCCTCTCTCCGCTCTCCTTCCTCTCTCCGCTCTTTCCTCTCTCCGCTCTCCTTCCTCTCTCCGCTCCTTCCTCTCTCCGCTCCTTCCTCTCTCCGCTCTCCTTCCTCTCTCTGCTCTTTCCTCTCTCCGCTCTCCTTCCTCTCTCCGCTCTCCTTCCTCTCTCTGCTCTTTCCTCTCTCCGCTCTCCTTCCTCTCTCCACTCTCCTTCCTCTCTCTGCTTTTTCCTCTCTCCGCTCTCCTTCCTCTCTCCGCTCTTTCCTCTCTCCGCTCTTTCCTCTCTCCGCTCTCCTTCCTCTCTCCGCTCTTTCCTCTCTGCACTCTTTCCTCTCTCTTCTCTCCTTCCTCTCTCCGCTCTTTCCTCTCTCCGCTCTCCTTCCTCTCTCCGCTCTCCTTCCTCTCTCCGCTCTCCTTCCTCTCTCCGCTCTCCTTCCTCTCTCCGCTCTTTCCTCTCTCCGCTCTTTCCTCTCTCCGCTCTCCTTCCTCTCTCCGCTCCTTCCTCTCTGCACTCTTTCCTCTCTCCTTCCTCTCTCCGCTCTCCTTCCTCTCTCCGCTCTCCTTCCTCTCTCCACTCTCCTTCCTCTCTCTGCTCTTTCCTCTCTCTGCTCTCCTTCCTCTCTCTGCTCTTTCCTCTCTCTGCTCTCCTTCCTCTCTCCACTCTTTCCTCTCTCTGCTTTTTCCTCTCTCCGCTCTCCTTCCTCTCTCCGCTCTTTCCTCTCTCTGCTCTTTCCTCTCTCCGCTCTCCTTCCTCTCTCCGCTCTTTCCTCTCTCCGCTCTTTCCTCTCTCCTTCCTCTCTCCACTCTCCTTCTTCTCTCTGCTCTTTCCTCTCTCCGCTCTCCTTCCTCTCTCTGCTCTTTCCTCTCTCCGCTCTCCTTCCTCTCTCCGCTCTTTCCTCTCTCCGCTCTTTCCTCTCTCCGCTCTCCTTCCTCTCTCCGCTCTTTCCTCTCTCCTTCCTCTCTCCGCTCTCCTTCCTCTCTCTGCTCTTTCCTCTCTCCGCTCTTTCCTCTCTCTGCTCTCCTTCCTCTCTCCGCTCTCCTTCCTCTCTCTGCTCTTTCCTCTCTCCGCTCTTTCCTCTCTCTGCTCTCCTTCCTCTCTCCACTCTCCTTCCTCTCTCCGCTCTCCTTCCTCTCTCCACTCTTTCCTCTCTCCGCTCTCCTTCCTCTCTCCAGTCTTTCCTCTCTCCGCTCTCCTTCCTCTCTCCAGTCTTTCCTCTCTCCGCTCTTTCCTCTCTCCGCTCTTTCCTCTCTCCGCTCTTTCCTCTCTCTGCTCTCTTTTCTCTCTCTGCTCTTTCCTCTCTCCGCTCTTTCCTCTCTTCGCTCTTTCCTCTCTCCACTCTCCTTCCTCTCTCTGCTCTCCTTCCTCTCTCTGCTCTCCTTCCTCTCTCCACTCTTTCCTCTCTCCTTCCTCTCTCCACTCTTTCCTCTCTCTTTCCTCTCTACGCTCTCTTTCCTCTCTTCGATCTTTCCTCTCTCTCTTTCTTTTCTCTTTCTTTTGTTCACTCTTTCCCCTCTCTTTTCTTCTTGCTCCCCCCCCCATTAAATTCTTCTTTCTTTAATTCTCTCCCTTTTCTAATTTCTCCCCCCCATCTCTCGCTCTTCTATTATCTTCTCTTTTCCTCTGTTCTCTCTCACTTTCTCTGTCTTTCCTGGAATCTTTCTCTCCCCCCCCCCCCCGTCTTCACTTTTACATACTTCTTTTTACCTTATCCTTTTTCTCTCATTCACTTTTCTCTATTTCTTCATTGTCCTTTTCTTTTTCCTCTCTGCTACCCCCCCTCAATCTCTTTTTCTCTCACTCTCTCTCCTTATTTCCTTTTTTTTTCTTTTTCCCCCAGCTATTTCTTCAATTCTCTTCTACTTTCCACTCTCTCCCTTCTCTCTTTTCTCCCCCCCCCCCCCATTCTCTCTCTTTTCCTTACTTTTCTTTCTCTTTTCCTCCCTCTTCTTTCTTTCTCCTTTCTTCTTTCTTTCTCTTTTCCTCCTGAATCACATGACTGGAGGGGATTGGAACACCTGAATCACATGATTTGGAGGGCGGGGCCAATACTTTTGGCAATATATATATCTATTGAAGATAAAGTTACCAGTTCTCTTGAAGGAGCCCTCCTGCTGCTAATATTCGCCTTCACTGAGCTCCCTTTTGCATCTGCTGGAGCTTTTGGAAATGCCCAATATGTCTGGATATGTGGCA
The DNA here is from genome assembly GCF_062004578.1 of Staurois parvus. NCBI lineage: Eukaryota > Metazoa > Chordata > Amphibia > Anura > Ranidae > Staurois > Staurois parvus. Next base: position 46,402 of record NW_028321444.1, read on the forward strand.
GCATGTGACCCCTTCCACTTCCAACCAGGATGCAGTGCTCAGTCTTAAGCAGCCAATCACTGGGCCCAAACAACATAACTTGGGAGAGGTGAGAATGTCAATAACTCTGTAAGCTCTGACATCGTCTGACACAGAGCTTACACAAGGATTCGATCCAGACCTTCCACACTGAACACAGCAGTGGTGAGAGTGAGGAAAGTGAGTATCACTGGGTGGCAGAGGAGGGGGAGGATTGAAACCAGAAGAGGGGGGACACCCCCTGTTTGGCAGGAACACCCAAAACTCAAAATGGGTGAAGAAGGTATAACAATGATGGATGAGAGATTTTATTCCTGAAGCTAGAAAAGCCCAACCTGTAACTGCCGTAGCCCACTTTACTAACATGTCACTTCTGGTTGGACTTTAATTTAGGTGTTCAGACCTTTTAACATGCAAGCAGTATGTAAGTACCTGAATTTGAAATGGTTTCAGCCTCTTCAAGTCCCTGTACAGCAGAGATCAGACTGGGGGAGAAAAAATCAGCACAAAGAGTCAATCAGGTGTGCATCAGCGTTCATGTAAACACAAGAAGCATGCTGATAGGAGGAGAGAGTAGAGTGACAGAGAGATGACCTTATCAGTCTGCTGCTTCTCTTTTCATCCATTCATAGCCCAATCACAGACTGGGGGAAGGAGCAAGACCTGTAAGAAGAGGCATAGCTTGAAGCTTGTGGGCCCTGATGCAAAAGTTGATCTTGGGCCCTCCCCTCTAGGTGGGCAGGCTCTCTGACTTCCAGATTCACATGAAAGCCCATCACTTTCACCCGGCAGCTCAGAGTGCCCCCCACCTTCTGTGGACATGCCTTGGTGAGCAGGGCAGAGAGGGAGGGGCTGTACTGGGCTGGGTGGGAGGCCTGAGCAGAAAGTGCACCCCTGGGGGAAAGGGCTTTCCCCATCACCCTGTGTTGGTGAAACTGGAAACTCAAAGGGCTCCAGATGGGGCCTGGGTGGGCGGGGTCACCATTGCAACCCCGCAAGCTCCACCCATGCCTGCAAGTGTTTTTTAAAGAGGATTTCCCCGCCCCTAAAAAAAAATTAAAATTCAGAAGCTACAAATACTGTAGCTGTTGACTTTTAATATTAGGGTACTTACCTGTCCAGGGATCCAGCAGTGTCCTCACCCTGAACCGATTCTTCAATCGGCTGTCAGGTGCTGGTGCCACCATCTTGACTAAGGGAAACTGGCTGTGTAGCCTTGCGGCTTCAGAGCCAGTTTCCTACTGCACATGTGCAGTCATGTTGTGTTTTGTGAATGGGCCGCAGTCCTCTGGGACCTGTGAAATGTCCCAGAGGGCTGCGGGGGCAAAGTGGGGGAGCGAACTTCAAAATCAGGTACCCGGCCCCCCCTGCCCCCCAAAAGGTGCCAAATGTAGCAGCTGAGAGGGAGAGGAGGCAGTTAAGCGGAGCTTCCACTTTTGGGTGGAACTCGGCTTTAACTGCACTGGTTCTCCTTGTGACGGGAGTGACTTTGGGTGAGGGGCCCATGGAACACAGCTCACTTTGGGTGGGGGGCCCATGGAACACAGCTCACTTTGGAGAGGTGGGGAAACCCTTGTCTCAGCTCCCCATATCCCTCTTATGTGTAAGTCACCCTGTGCCTGTTAGGGGTACAGGGTGAAATGTTCTAATATTGGGGTGGGGGGGTTGTTCATTGTTTAATGCCATGTGGTTGCATCCCATTGTGCTATTGTGTGTCTTGCTTGGGAGCAAACTATTATGGGATGTATGTGTTTGTGTATTGGCTTGGTGGTGTCAAGGTCCTACCTTTCCTCAGAGCTTGTGCATCTCCATGAGCTGGGTCCATCTTGGGTTTCTGCAAAGCATGGTGGGAACCTTTATGCCTTCAGGCTTTTGCGGCTCCTCCCCGGAAGGGTGTGGCTGAGCACATTTAAACCTGCTGTCTTCAAGTGCCCTCTGCATTCGTGTCCTGTATGTTCCCTTGTCTCAAGCTCTTGTGCTGTTCCCATTGCTCTCCTGGTAACCGACTCGGCTTGGACAAGACTATTCTCTGCTTTAACCCTTCATCTGACCTCCCGTTGCTGAACCCGGCCCGTGACCTGATTATTCTTTGTCTACCGTCTAGTACTGTCTGCCCTGTTGTTATTGACCCGGCCTGTCTGACTACGCTACACGTGTTCCCATCTAGCTCCCACCAGCTGTATGCCATTGGCAGCAGTCGTTACCGCAGCTGGGGTCACTCGGGGGCCTCGACCTGGTCTCAAGCTGCGTCAAGTCCATCCCCACCATCAGGGGCCCTGGTGAAGGGTAGTCTGGGGCTTAGACTCCGCACCCTGAGGGACTCTGGTCTGTGGGTAGTGGCTGTCATCAGTTGCGGCGTGACCTTACCATAGGCCTGCCTGCCCATTCCATCGTTCCTGCCCTGACACGTGGGGGGTGTTTCCAGCAGCCCTTCCCCCTGATGGGACTGTCTGCTGGTGTGTCTCTTGTTGCTAAGTATATATTGCCCCGCCCTGTGTCATTATGCAGGGAGGGGAGAATTGTCCCCTGAGTGTATAAAAAGCCAATTCGAGTTTCAAATAGAGTTCCATGTTTATATAGACTGGTGTCGTCTAGTCTTGTTTGGTCAGCGGTGGTGTCCGTGGATCTGTGTTCGGACCGGGAAGCGGGAGTCTAATGGAAATACTCGAGTGCAGTCGGGTTCCGGTTCCATTACACTCCTGCTTTGTGCTGGGTGGCGGAGCTGTGCACATCCCAGGACTGGATGGACGGCAATACAAATCCTTTGGCAGGTTAGACAGCTCTTGTATAGGCATTTCTGTATGTTTGCCCGGAGTTCCGCTTCAGTACCTCCATGAACAGATAGACGGTACGCATGTAAAGAAGACACGCGGGTCACACCAGAAAAGTGTCTCTCAGGTAGATAGAGCGGCAATATCTCCAGACACAACCCCATATTTCCTCTTTACGGCTCGGCTCCGAGCTCCCAGCAAATGTTGATAAAACAATAAAAGAAGCAGATACTTTGTATCATTATTATATAGCACCCGGCGCTCGGCGCTCTATATTCTGGAAGGGGGCCATTTGTACCGGTAAATTATTATCTGTCGGATTATTAGTGGGAATGCAGCGTAAAGGCTTTAGCAGAGAACATAAAGCCCAAACAATATTGACGGAGAGAGAGGCTTGCCAAATCCATCCGAATCCATACTCAACAGATTTCTGTCACCGCGCCCGCTTGGATATTGGACATTGTGATGTATGTGTGGCAGGTCATCGGTGAGAACGCGGAGTTTATGGATATTGAACATAATGCAACGTTCATACGACGTTATAATGCTCGGATAGTGAATCTCTCCGAGTGCGGATATGAGATATTGTAAAGTTCACCCTTCCCCTTCCACATAGTGATTTTTTTTCTTTGCTGCCATTTTTATACACATGTTGATGGCCCCTCCCCTTGCCGCCATTCTGTCTCTAAACCCTCTGCTCTGGGATGTTGCTGTCAAATGTCCCAGCAATAGGAAGTTACAGCTGCTGGTGGGTGGAGGTGGCTTCATCATGGGCCGGCTGTCTGAACCCAGAAGAGGCAGCTGGTTTCCAATGACTGAGGAGTACCAACATGGCAGCTGGTGGGTGGAGGTGGCGTAGTTCATCATGGGCCGGCTGTCTGAATCCAGAAGAGGCAGCTGACTTCTAATGACTGAGGAGTACCAAGATGGCAGCTGGTGGGTGGAGGTGGCATGCTTCATCATGGGCCGGCTGTCTGAATCCAGAAGAGGCAGCTGACTTCTAATGACTGAGGAGTACCAAGATGGCAGCTGGTGAATGGAGGTGGCGTGCTTCATCATGGGCCGGCTGTCTGAATCCAGAAGAGGCAGTTGACTTCTAATGACTGAGGAGTACCAAGATGGCAGCTGGTGGGTGGAGGTGGCATGCTTCATCATGGGCCGGCTGTCTGAATCCAGAAGAGGCAGCTGACTTCTAATGACTGAGGAGTACCAAGATGGCAGCTGGTGGATGGAGGTGGCGTGCTTCATCATGGGCCGGCTGTCTGAACCCAGAAGAGGCAGCTGACTTCTAATGACTGAGGAGTACCAAGATGGCACCTGGTGGATGGAAGTGGCGTACTTCAACATGGGCCGGCTGTCTGAACCCAGAATAGGCAGTTGGTTTCCAATGACTGAGGAGTACCAAGATGGCAGCTGGTGGGTGGAGGTGGCATGCTTCATCATGGGCCGGCTGTCTGAACCCAGAAGAGGCAGCTGGTTTCCAATGACTGAGCAGTACCAAGATGGCAGCTGGTGGGTGGAGGTGGTGTGCTTCATCATGGGTCGGCTGTCTGAACCCAGAAGAGGCAGGTGACTTCTAATGACTGAGTAGTACCAAGATGGCAGCTGGTGGGTGGAGCTGGTGCACTTCATCATGGGCTGGCTGTCTGAACCCAGAAGAGGCAGCCGACTTCTAATGATTGAGGAGTACCAACATGGCAGCTGGTGGACAGAGCTGGCACACCTCTTCATGGACCAGCTGTCTCAATGCAGAAGAGGCAGCTGGCTTCCAATGACTGAGGAGTACCAAGATGGCAGCTGTTGGGTGGAGCTGGCACACCTCTTCATGGACCGTCTGTCTGAACCCAGAAGAGGCAGCCAGCTTCCAGTGACTGAGGAGTACCAAGATGGCAGCTGGTGGGTGGAGCTGGCAAACCTCCTCATGGGCTGGCCGTCTGCACCCAGAAGAGGCAGTACCAAGATGGAAGCGCAGGACTCGAGCTGTGACACCCGACAAGCCAATCATGTGTTGCTGAATAAACAAATCAAGGACACCCCCGAGTACCAGGAGAGGGAGGTACAAATAATGATTGCTCGGGGGGTGAGGTTTCTTTTTAAATGCAAAAACTGCAGCGAGCAGTTTATGAAAATGAAAAATCAGATTACCGAGTTCACCGATGTCCCCTGGACACTTCCTGGATTCTGTCTGTTGATTACCAGCCCCCCCCCCATGTGAAAAAGGAATATGGCAACATTCTGCAACTCACAAGGAATATCGAATAAAGTGATCAGACTGTACATTGTAACTTTGTAGAAGGAGGAGGAGGCATTTCCTCAGTCTCCCCTCCCCCAGTGATCAGACTGTACATTGTAACTTTGTAGAAGGAGGAGGAGGCATTTCCTCAGTCTCCCCTCCCCCAGTGATCAGACTGTACATTGTAACTTTGTAGGAGGAGGAGGAGGCATTTCCTCAGTCTCCTCCCCCAGTGATCAGACTGTACACTGTAACTTTGTAGAAGGAGGAGGCGTTTCCTCAGTCTCCTCCCCCAGTGATCAGACTGTACACTGTAACTTTGTAGAAGGAGGAGGCGTTTCCTCAGTCTCCTCCCCCAGTGATCAGACTGTACACTGTAACTTTGTAGAAGGAGGAGGAGGCCTTTCCTCAGTCTCCCCTCCCCCAGTGATCAGACTGTACATTGTAATTGTGTAGCAAAAAACAAGAGGAGAAGCTTCTTCAATTACCAGAATTGACATAATTGTGCCTCCATCTCAGTCCAGGAAGTAGATGGTGACCCCTGATGATGCCTGAACAAAGATGGCGCCGTCCTTCTGGAGAGAAAGGCAAATAAAGGCATCACTGGGGGTATATATATCCATGGAGGGTCACCGGGAACCTCAATCATACACAGAGCAGATCGTTCCCTTCCATGGACTTCCTACATGAGACAGACGCAGCCAAGTAGCTCGTCCAGCTTTTAGAGAGCGATCTACAATACTGGAGAGTCCTCCACAATGTTCAGCTCATGAGACTCGGAGGAAGCCAGAAATCAGCAACTACTTCCCGTGTATCCTGTATATCCCGTATTTCTCGTATATCCCATATATCCCGTATATCCCGTATATCCCATATATCCCGTGTATCCTGTATATCCCATATATCCTGTGTATCCCGTATATCCCGTATATCCCGTATATCCCGTATATCCCATATATCCCGTGTATCCCGTATATCCCATATATCCCATATATCCCGTATATCCCATATATCCCGTGTATCCCGTATATCCCATATATCCCGTATATCCCGTATATCCCGTATATCCCATGTATCCCGTATATCCCGTATATCCCATATATCCCGTATATCTCATATATCCCGTATATCCTGTATATCCCGTATATCCCGTATATCCCATATATCCCATATATCCCGTGTATCCCGTATATCCCATATATCCCATATATCCCACATATATCCCATATATTCCGTGTATCCCGTATATCCCATACATCCCATATATCCCGTATATCCCGTGTATTCTGTATATTCCATATATCCCGTATATCCAGTACATCCCGTAAATCCCGTATATCCCATATATCCCGTATATCCAGTACATCCCATACAGCCCGTATATCCTGTATATCCCATATATCCCGTGTATCCCGTATATCCCATATATCCCGTATATCCCATATATCCCGTATATCATGTATATCCCATATATCCCGTATATCCCATATATCCCGTGTATCCCGTATATCCCATATATCCCGTATATCCCATGTATCCCATATATCCTGTATATCCTGTATATCCCATATATCCTGTATATCCCATATATCCCATGTATCCTGTATATCCCATATATCCCATATATCCCGTATATCCTGTATATCCCATATATCCCATATATCCCGTATATCCTGTATATCCCATATATCCCGTATATCCTGTATATCCCTTATATCCCATATATCCCGTATATCCCATATATCCTGTGTATCCCGTATATCCCGTATATCCCATATATCTTGTATATCCCATATATCCCATATATCCTGTGTATCCCATATATCCTGTATATCCCGTATATCCCATATATCCTGTATATCCCATATATCCCGTATATCCCATATATCCTGTGTATCCCATATATCCCGTATATCCCATATATCCCATGTATCCCGTATATCCCATATATCCCATATATCCTGTATATCCCGTATATCCCATATATCCCGTATATCCCATATATCCCATATATCCCGTATATCCCGTGTATTCTGTATATTCCATATATCCCATATATCCAGTACATCCCGTACAGCCCGTATATCCTGTATATCCCGTGTATCCCGTATATCCCATATATCCCGTATATCCTGTATATCCCATATATCCCGTATATCCTGTATATCCCATATATCCCGTATATCCCGTATATCCTGTATATTCCATATATCCCGTGTATCCCGTATATCCCATATATCCCGTATATCCCATATATCCCATATATCCCGTATATCCTGTATATCCCGTATATCCTGTATATCCCATATATCCCTTTATATCCCGTATATCCCATATATCCCGTATATCCTGTATATCACATATATCCTATATATCCCGTATATCCCATATATCCCGTATATCCCATATATCCCGTATATCCTGTATATCCCATATATCCCTTTATATCCCGTATATCCCATATATCCCGTATATCCTGTATATCCCATATATCCTATATATCCCGTATATCCCATATATCCCGTATATCCTGTATATCCCATGTATCCCATATATCCTGTATATCCCGTATATCCCATATATCCTGTATATCCCATATATCCCGTATATCCCATATATCCTGTGTATCCCGTATATCCCATATATCCTGTATATCCCATATATCCCATATATCCTGTGTATCCCATATATCCTGTATATCCCGTATATCCCATATATCCTGTATATCCCATATATCCCGTATATCCCATATATCCTGTATATCCCATATATCCTGTGTATCCCATATATCCCGTATATCCCATATATCCCATATATCCTGTGTATCCCATATATCCCATATATCCTGTATATCCCATATATCCCGTGTATCCCATATATCCTGTGTATCCCATATATCCCGTATATCCCGTATATCCTGTATATCCCATATATCCCGTGTATCCCATATATCCTGTGTATCCCAAATATCCCGTATATCCCATATATCCAATATGTCCCATATATCCCGTATATCCTGTATATCCCGCATATTCCGTATATCACGTATATCCCGTATATCCCGTATATCCCATATATCCAATATGTCCCATATATCCCGTATATCCTGTATATCCCGCATATTCCGTATATCACGTATATCCCGTATATCCCGTATATCCCATATATCCAATATGTCCCATATATCCCATATATACTGTATGTCCCGTATATCCCATATATCCCGTATATCCCGTATATCCTGTATATCCCGTCTATCCCGTATATACTGTATATACCCTCATTCTGGGCCTTTTTATATTTATTTACACTTTTAAAAAAAAATAATCAGCCCCCTTGGCGCCCTTTCCCTGGCGCGGTCCTGGCGGCTGATGGTGGCAGTCAATAGGCCGGCCTCTGATATGTAGGTCATGGCGGCGTCTTCTGATGATAAAGAATTGGGAAGAGCGGGGAAGGCGACGGCAGCATTTCCCGAGGCGACAGACAAAGCTGCGGGTCATTATCAGGCGTTATCTGGATTGTCAGCCCCCCGACAGCCTGTCATTTGTTTCAGGATTAAAATCCATGACAGGAAAGTGACTTTGTAATCCGCAGGGAGGAGGACGAGGAGGACGAGGAGGACGATCGATAATCAAAAAACAAAGAGAAGCGCCAGAAGAGGATGATTTGTCAGGTCAGAAATCGATAAGCAGCATCGTCCCTGAGAAGTGATATATTCCCAGATCGCTGATCACACAACCTTCTGCAGGTCACACGTCTGTCTGCAGGAGAACCACAAGACCCAGCATGCCCCAGACACCACACCCTCTACTATCTCTACCTACAATAATGACTGGATTCAGCTATAAAACTATGACACATACAAACTATTATTATACATTATATAGCTCTAACATATACCGCAGCGCTGTACAGAGACCACTGAGCCAGTCACATCAGTCCCTGTACCAGAGGAGCTTACACTCTAATGTCCCCTCCCCCGCAGTCACATCAGTCTCTGTACCAGAGGAGCTTACGCTCTAATGTCCCCTCCCCCACAGTCACATCAGTCTCTGCACCAGAGGAGCTTACGCTCTAATGTCCCCTCCCCCACAGTCACATCAGTCTCTGTACCAGAGGAGCTTACACTCTAATGTCCCCTCCCCCACAGTCACATCAGTCTCTATACCAGAGGAGCTTACGCTCTAATGTCCCCTCCCCCACAGTCACATCAGTCTCTGCACCAGAGGAGCTTACGCTCTAATGTCCCCTCCCCCACAGTCCCATCAGTCTCTGTACCCGAGGAGTTTACGCTCTAATGTCCCCTCCCCCGCAGTCCCATCAGTCTCTGTACCAGAGGAGCTTACGCTCTAATGTCCCCTCCCCCACAGTCCCATCAGTCTCTGTACCAGAGGAGCTTACGCTCTAATGTCCCCTCCCCCACAGTCACATCAGTCTCTGCACCAGAGGAGCTTACGCTCTAATGTCCCCTCCCCCGCAGTCACTGTACCAGAGGAGCTTACGCTCTAATGTCCCCTCCCCCGCAGTCCCATCAGTCTCTGCACCAGAGGAGCTTACGCTCTAATGTCCCATCCCCCGCAGTCCCATCAGTCTCTGCACCCGAGGAGCTTACGCTCTAATGTCCCCTCCCCCGCAGTCCCATCAGCCTCTGTACCAGAGGAGCTTACATTCTAATGTCCCCTCCCCCACAGTCACATCAGTCTGTACCAGAGGAGCTTACACTCTAATGCCCCCTCCCCCACAGTCCCATCAGTATCTGTACCAGAGGAGCTTACGCTCTAATGTCCCCTCCCCCACAGTCACATCAGTCTGTACCAGAGGGGCTTACACTCTAATGTCCCCTCCCCCGCAGTACTGTACATTCCGGGAAGAGGAGGTAATACTCTCCATTAGATCTCTCATAGATGAAACAAATGATATATTCGATGTATTCGGGTTTTTTTGTCATTCTGGAGGTGGGATTTAAAAAATATTGGGTTACTTATTATTTTTTTTTTATAATTTGCAGGATTTCTCTGTTTCTAGTGTCCAGATTTCCTTCCAGTCCGGTACTGAAAAATCCTGATGATGGGGCCTCTTAAAATCCTGAAACATTCTACCCAACCCATCAATAATAAACCAGCGCTCTCCGCTCATCACTCTTGTATGGTCGCTTTATTATTATTGTTTTGTTTATTTTTTATTATCATTATTTTTGTTAATATTATTATTTATGTCATAATTACTACTAATAATAATCATAACAACAATAAAAGTAATAATAATCATTTTTGTGTTTTATTTTATTTATTATTATTATTAGCTTTACATTATTATTGTTTTTTTTTATTTTTATCATTATTGCTGTTAATATTATTATTTATGTTATCATAATTACTACTAATAATAATAATAATAACAACAACAATAAAAGTAATAATAATCATTTTTATGTTTTATTTTATTTATTATTATTATTATTTGCTTTATATTATTATTTATTGTTTTTTTTTATTTTTATCATTATTGTTGTTAATATTATTATTTATGTCATAATTACTACTACTACTACTAATAATAATAATAACAACAACAATAAAAGTAATAATAATATTTTTTGTGTTTTATTTTATTATTTATTATTATTATTATTATTATTATTATTATTATTATTATTATTATTTGCTTTATATTATTATTTATTGTTTTTTTTTTATTTTTATCATTATTGTTGTTAATATTATTATTTATGTTATCATAATTACTACTACTACTAATAATAATAATAATAACAACAACAATAAAAGTAATAATAATCATTTTTATGTTTTATTTTATTTATTATTATTATTATTTGCTTTATATTATTATTTATTGTTTTTTTTTATTTTTATCATTATTGTTGTTAATATTATTATTTATGCCATAATTACTACTACTACTAATAATAATAATAATAACAACAACAATAAAAGTAATAATAATATTTTTTGTGTTTTATTTTATTTATTATTATTATATTATTATTATTATTTGCTTTATATTATTATTTATTGTTTTTTTTTTATTTTTATCATTATTGTTGTTAATAATATTATTTATGTCATAATTACTACTACTAATAATAATAATAATAATAATAATAACAACAACAATAAAAGTAATAATAATCATTTTTATGTTTTATTTTATTTATTATTATTATTATTATTATTATTATTATTATTATTTGCTTTATATTATTATTTATTGTTTTTTTTTATTTTTATCATTATTGTTGTTAATATTATTATTTATGTCATAATTACTACTACTAATAATAATAATAATAACAACAACAATAAAAGTAATAATAATCATTTTTATGTTTTATTTTATTTATTATTATTATTATTATTATTATTTGCTTTATATTATTATTTATTGTTTTTTTTTATTTTTATCATTATTGTTGTTAATATTATTATTTATGTCATAATTACTACTACTACTAATAATAATAATAATAATAACAACAACAATAAAAGTAATAATAATATTTTTTGTATTTTATTTATTATTATTATTATTTTTACATCTTTGATGAATTTATAACTTTTTATAATATAAGAATCCTACCTGAGGACCTAAGCATGCCCCCTGTATGGAGAGCCACCTACACATGAGTGGGGATCCAGGCGTGGACTGACCATTTGGAAACTCAGGCACTGCCCGAGGGCCCGGGGTCAGTAGGGGGCCCCATGAGTGCCCCTGGTACCTTTTTCATAGGCTTTTTTGAGTTTGGGCAAGGACACAGGGGCCCCATGATCCCCTATTGCCTGGGGGCCCCATGAGTTGTCAGTCCACCCCTGGTGGGGACCCTGCAGATCTCCACCTTCTCTCTCGTCCCCATTGATAATGCCTTGTAAAGATCGATGATGATACCCAACCAATCAGAACGGCCCTCATTATTGGCGATCTGCCACAATGAATTGATGGCGGACTCCATGACGCGCCGGTCGGTATTTTGTCTCACTTGGGAAGGATGATTGTTCCTGTAGACCAATCGCGGCACATAGCTGACAATCGTTCCAGCGAACGGCGGTCTGACGGCAGGACTGGCTTCAGGCGCTCACCTTGAGCCGCCTCCCCTGTCATCGCTCCGCCAAGAAATGGCCGCCATAAATCACGGCCAAAGCGATGCGAGCCTTTGATATACAGGTGACCTTTATGATGCAGTTAGCAGCTGTGTTCTTAATAGGCAGAGAGGATTCTGGAAACGCGTCTCACGCAACCTTTCAGGGGAAAAAAAAAAAAGCGCGGAACAAAATGTCTGCTGATGTTGATATCACACAGATAGGCGGAAAACAAAATTCTCTGAACTTCAGAACTTGAGAAAGAAAAATCTCCTGACAAGATACGCAAATATATTTTTCATACCGTGACCTTTCCCTGAAGTTCTGATAAAGAACGACTCCCCCCGCGTCGCCCCGCCTCCCCCCGCGTCGCCCCGCTCCCCCCGCGTCACCCCGCTGTCCACATTTCACTTTTATTGTTTAATGAGCGCCAGAAGAATCTCTTATTTACAGCAGAAAATTGATCTTCGTGGCGGTGTAGATCCACGCCGAGCGCCAGGCGTCGCGACACTCTCTGGGGTCCGCTTATAAAAATATTTGCTGTGCCGACGTCTCGGCCTTCCCTCGGCCGCCATGAATAATTCTCCTGTGTTGCCTAATATTTTTATTTCCTAGGATTGACAGCGCCATCTGGTGGTCATAATGCAATCGTTTCCTGACTGAGGCGTTTCAGGTCATTACCACATGATGACCACTAGATGGCGCTGATGATCATAGGGAGAACAAAAACCACACAAGCAAAGCTTGGGATTTATTCATGATCACCGCGGGAATACCTGACATGTATGTGTGCAAGAAAAGATCATAGATCCTCGCGTGTTATCATCATCACGGAACAGAAGCCGACATCAGAGGTGAGTGACGACATCGCCAACCTGCAACTGCGTTTGTAAACAAATGTGGAAAAGTAAACTTTAGATCTGACTTCTGCACCCTTCAGTCTGGCACAGGTGTACCGGCTCCTCCCCTTCAGTCTGGCACAGGTATACTGGCTCCTCCCCTTCAGTCTTGCACAGGTGTATTGGCTCCTCCCCTTCAGTCTTGCACAAGTGTACTGGCTCCTCCCCCTTAGTCTTGCACAGGTGTACCGGCTCCTCCCCTCCAGTCTTGCACAGGTATACTGGCTCCTCCCCTCCAGTCTTGCACAGGTATACTGGCTCCTCCCCTTCAGTCTGGCACAGGTGTACTGGCCCCTCCCCTTCAGTCTTGCACAGGTGTACCGGCTCCTCCCCTTCAGTCTTGCACAAGTGTACTGGCTCCTCCCCTTCAGTCTTGCACAGGTGTACCGGCTCCTCCCCTTCAGCCTTGCACAGGTGTACCGGCTCCTCCCCTTCAGCCTTGCACAGGTGTACAGGCTCCTCCCCTTCAGTCTTGCACAGGTGTACTGGCTCCTCCCCTTCAGTCTGGCACAAGTGTACTGGCTCCTCCCCTCCAGTCTTGTACAGGTGTACTGGCTCCTCCCCTTTAGTCTTGCACAGGTGTACTGGCTCCTCCCCTTTAGTCTTGCACAGGTGTACCGGCTCCTCCCCTTCAGTCTTGCACAGGTGTACCGGCTCCTCCCCTTCAGTCTGGCACAAGTGTACCGGCTCCTCCCCCTTAGTCTTGCACAGATGTACTAGCTCCTCCCCGTCAGTCTTGCACAGGTGTACCGGCTCCTCCCCATTGGTCTTGCACAGGTGTACCGGCTCCTCCCCTTCAGTCTTGCACAGATGTACCGGCTCCTCCCCGTCAGTCTTGCACAGGTGTACCGGCTCCTCCCCGTCAGTCTTCCACAGGTGTACCAGCTCCTCCCCTTCAGTCTTGCACAGGTGTACTGGCTCCTCCCCTTCAGTCTTGCACAGGTGTACCGGCTCCTCCCCTTCAGTCTTGCACTGTACATTGTAACTTTGTAAGAGGAGGAGGAGTCATTTCCTCAGTCTCCCCTCCCCCAGTGATCAGACTGTACATTGTGACTTTGTAGAAGGAGGAGGAGTCATTTCCTCAGTCTCCCCTCCCCCAGTGATCAGACTGTACATTGTGACTTTGTAGAAGGAGGAGGAGTCATTTCCTCCTGTCTCTTCCCCCAGTGATCAGACTGTACATTGTAACTTTGTAGAAGGAGCAGGCATTTCCTCAGTTTCCCCTCCCCCAGTGATCAGACTGTACATTGTAACTTTGTAGCAAGTCACAAGGTGAAAAGCTTCAGCAGGGGCTGATCTGTGTCAGACATTTGTGAACACAGGCACCAGGATTTATACGATTGTGTCACATCTGAGGTGGCATCTCAGTCCAGGAAGTAGAAGGTGACCCTGGATGATGCCTGAACAAAGATGGCGCCGTCTTTCTGGAGAGAAAGTCAGATGACATCATCACCAGGGACAGTCATGTGATCCATCGTGGAGGACGCATGATTCGGCCTCCATAGACGTCACAGAGAAGAATGGGTCTGACGTTCGGTCTGCAGTGAATGAAGAAAGTCGGTATCATGAGATCAATAATCCTCCCGGCAGCTCAGATAAGCAGCCGAGCACAAAAGCTGCCGAAGGAAGAATGTGATCCGCCGGAGCCGCGACTACAATCGCTCAACATGAAGAACGAGGCGATGGCGGGCAGATCAGGAGGAGAGCGGGCGAGAGTGACGCTGTGAAAATGACCCGCGAATCGTCCAGACAGCGAGCGGAATAATTCATCCATCACTCCTCGCGTTTTATCATCATCACAGAACCGACATCAGAGGTGAGTGACGACATCGCCAACCTGCAACTGTTTGTGAAAAAATGTGCAAAAGTAAACTTTAGATCTGACTTCTGCCCCCTTCAGTCTTGCACAGGTGTACCGGCTCCGCCCATTCAGTCTTGCACAGGTGTACCGGCTCCTCCCCTTCAGTCTTGCACAGGTGTAACGTCTCCTCCCCTTCAGTCTTGCACAGGTGTACCAGCTCCTCCCCTTCAGTCTTGTACAGGTTTACCGGCTCCTCCCCTTCAGTCTTGCACAGGTGTACTGGCTCCTCCCCTTCAGTCTTACACAGGTGTTCTGGCTCCTCCTCCAATCTTACACAGGTGTACTGGTTCCTCCCCTTCAGTATTGCACAGGTGTCCCAGCTCTCCCCTTCAGTCTCGCACAGGTGTACTGACTCCTCCCCTCAAGGTTTGCACAGGTGTACCGGCTCCTCCCCTTCAGTCTTACACAGGAGTACCGGCTCCTCCTCTCCAGTCCTGCACAGTTTTACCCGCTCCTCCCCTCCAATCCTACACAGGTGTACTGGCTCCTCCCCTCCAATCCTACACAGGTGTACTGGCTCCTCCTTTCCAATCCTACACAGGTGTACCGGCTTCTCCCCTCCAGTCCTGCACAGGTGTACTGGCTCCTCCCCTCCAATCCTACACAGGTGTATCAGCAAAAAACAAAAGCAGAATAAACATCTACTTTATATATATAAATGCTGTAGTTGTAAAGTATATACTTAAAGGTAGATAAAAAAATATTTATAAAGTAGATATAAAAACACAAACCCATTTACTGAACTGCACACAGGCGGGGCTCTGGGCCTTAGAAAATGAAACAAGAGCGCACTGGTCTGATCCCAGATAGATTATTATTTACGTAAAATAAGTTATGATAAAAGATCGCATAAACAGTGACAGTTACTCGATGTGTCTGTCCACAAGGAGCCAGTAAGTCCTGACGCCACAGAACTGCCATCCAAGGACCAAGGTCATGCTGACGCGTTTTGAGGGTATCCCTCTTCCTTAGGGCCCCAACGTGGGGCGTTTCCAGTATTTGGCCTTTTAGCACATCCCGTGATCAGCTGCGTCTGTGTTCTGCGATCTGTTTCGGGGTGTCATTCATTTGTCATTGACACCCGCATCAGATCACATGCGATTGCCATGCGTTGCGGGAAATGCACCGGATTCGCAGCGTTTCCCGCACTCCATTGGTGTGAACCCGGGCTGGGAGACCGAGGACACTGCCAGAGACCGCCGCGAACGATGGGAAGTCGATATTCACAGAACGCAGATCGCCGTTCGGAGAAAGCTGGTAAAAGACGATTTCATGACAGAGGGTCCGTTCTTCGCAGAGGACAATGGGGTCTGCGGATAAACAGAACAATTAAACCCTTCGGGGGAGGGAGGCGACAAGATGGGGGAGCTTCTTGCTTTTTGTTTTTTAAAAGACCATCCTGGCTTTACGTTTCCATGACGACTCAAGAATAGCGACTTCCTTTATTCCGCGCCTCTTAGTAAATGTGGCGGTTTAACCTCAGAGCAGACGTCGCACATTCCTGCAAGTCGTCCCTCGAAGGACGCGACAACAACAGGCGGAGAATCGTTTGTGGAGACGACTTGTGACGAGCGAACGGCTTCAACTGAACGCGTCGTATCTGGCTGGTAGTGGCATGTCAGGTGATTGCACCCAAGGGCCTCATTCGCACCTGAGCATAGTGGGAACACGCATTCCCGCATTTTAACGTGTGCCACGCCTACACGCAACAACTGCCCCAGTAGCTCCAGGACTTGGAGTCTCAGTTGTGGAGCGTCAAGCATTTTTTCAGAGTGTGATTTGCCACGTTTGTTGCCCATTTTGTCGAGCGACAAAGTGCGGCAAAGCACACATCTGCCTCTTGGGGTCAGGGGCATACTTGCCTCGGGTGGAATTTTTCAGGGGGGTGGCACCGCCCCCCCAGAAGAAGGGATGCTGGTTCTCCTGGGCACCAGGCCTGCGCAACAGAGTGGAGTGAGGGAAGCATCGCCCCCTGGAAAAAGGAATGCCAGTTCTCCTGGGCACCAGTCCTGGGCACCAGAGCGGAGTGAGGGGAGCACCGGTTCTCCTGGGCACTAGGGCCGGGCAAAAGAGCGGAGTGAGGGGAGCACCGGTTCTCCTGGGCACTAGGGCCGGGCAAAAGAGCGGAGTGAGGGGAGCACCGGTTCTCCTGGGCAACAGAGCAGAGTGAAGGGAGCGCTTCCCCTTGGAAGAAGGGATGCTGCTTCTCCTGGGCTCCAGGGCTGGGCAAGAGAGTGGAGTGAGGGGAGAGCCACCCCCCTGGAAAAAGGGATGCCAGTTCTCCTGGGCTGGGCGACAGAGCAGAGCGAGGGGAGCTCTGCCCCCTAGAAGAAGAGATGCCAGTTCTTCTTGACACTGGGGTTGGGTGACAGAGGGGAGTGAAGAGAGCTTCACCCCTCTGGAAGAAGGAATTCTGGTTCTCCTGGTCACCAGGCCTGGGCAACAGAGCGGAGTGAGGGGAGCGCCGCCCCCTGGAAGAAGGGATGCCGGTTCTCCTGGGCACCAGGGGTAGGCAACAGAGCGGAGTGAGGGGAGCACCGGTTCTCCTGGGCAACAGAGCAAAGTGGGGGGAGCACCAGTTCTCCTGGGCACCAGAGCGGAGTGAGGGGAGCACCAGTTCTCCTGGGCACTAGGGCCGGGCAAAAGAGCGGAGTGAGGGGAGCACCGGTTCTCCTGGGCAACAGAGCAGAGTGAAGGCAGCGATTCCCCTTGGAAAAAGGGATGCTGCTTCTCCTGGGCTCCAGGGCTGGGCACCAGGGGTGGGCAACAGAGCAGAGTGAGGGGAGCGCCGCCCCCTGGAAGAAGGGATGCCGGTTCTCCTGGTCACCAGGCCTGGGCAACAGAGCGGAGTGAGGGGAGCGCCGCCCCCTGGAAGAAGGGATGCCGGTTCTCCTGGGCACCAGGGGTAGGCAACAGAGCGGAGTGAGGGGAGCACCGGTTCTCCTGGGCAACAGAGCAAAGTGGGGGGAGCACCAGTTCTCCTGGGCACCAGAGCGGAGTGAGGGGAGCACCAGTTCTCCTGGGCACTAGGGCCGGGCAAAAGAGCGGAGTGAGGGGAGCACCGGTTCTCCTGGGCAACAGAGCAGAGTGAAGGCAGCGATTCCCCTTGGAAAAAGGGATGCTGCTTCTCCTGGGCTCCAGGGCTGGGCACCAGGGGTGGGCAACAGAGCAGAGTGATGGGAGCGCCGCCCCCTGGAAGAAGGGATGCCGGTTCTCCTGGGCACCGGGGTTGGGCAACAGAGTTTGCCAGAATATTGTCCTCTCTCCAGCCGACATCTTGTTCCCTTGTGTACTTGCAGCTCTCCTTATCTCCACTACCACTCGTTACCGACCTTTGGCTTGTTCCTTGACTACACTTCTGCTTGACACCAACCTGGAACCACTTGTTACCGACCTTTGGATTGTTCCTCAAATATGCTCTTGCTTGACCCCTATCTGCTACTGGACCCTGACTTGCTCACCTCCTGGTGGGGTGATCCTGAGGACCCTGGCCTGGTACTAACACTCAGCAAAACCCATCCCCACCATCAGGAGCTCTGGTGAATACTGGTTAGTGCTTAGACCCCACACCTCGGGTGATCCCAAGTAATCCACCAGGGTGACCTGCTTGTGTTCTCATCCAGCTGGTCAATGGGAGCCTCTCTACTGTTATAGCTGCTGGTCTCCTGACCCCTGACCGTGACTTACCTACTTTAACCCCCCCCCCCCCGACCAGGCTATTTTTTGCATTACGGCGCTGTGTTACTTTAACTGACAATTGCGCGGTCGTGCAACGCTGCACCCAAATTAAATTTACATCTTTTTCCCATGACTTGAGCTTTCTTTTGGTGGTATTTGATCCCCTCTGTGTTTTTTAATTTTTGCTCTATAAGCAAAAAAAACGACAATTTTGAGAAAAAAAACAATATTTTAGACTTTTTGCTATTAAACACGTCCAGTAAAAAAAATTTAAAAAATCAAATTTCGTCATAAATTTCAGCCAAAATGTCTCCCGCTGTGTCTTCGCTAAAAGCAAATCCCGATACGAGGAAATTAATTGGTTTACATGAAAGTTAGAGCGTCTACAAATGGAGGTATATAGACTGGGATTTTTTTCCCTACTAGTAATGGCGGCGATCAGCGACTTATAGGGGGCGGGGTGTGTGTTGCTAGAGGGCGGGGTATGTGTTACTAGGAGCAGGGGTGTGTGTTACTAGAGGGTGGGGTGTGTGTTACTAGAGGGCGGGGTGTGTGTTACTAGAGGGCGGGGTGTGTGTTACTAGGGGGCGGGGTGTGTGTTACTAGGGGGCGGGTGTGTGTTACTAGGGGGTGGGGTGTGTGTTACTAGAGGGCGGGGTGTGTGTTACTAGAGGGCAGGATGTGTGTTACTAGGGGCAGGGGTGTGCTACTAGGGGCAGGGGTGTGTGTTACTAGAGGGTGGGGTATGTGTTACTAGGGGGCGGGGTGTGCTACTAGGGGCAGGGGTGTGTGTTACTAGAGGGTGGGGTGTGTGTTACTAGAGGGTGGGGTGTGTGTTACTAGAGGGCGGGGTGTGTGTTACTAGAGGGTGGGGTGTGTGTTACTAGAGGGTGGGGTGTGTGTTACTAGAGGGCGGGGGGTGTGTTACTAGAGGGTGGGGTGTGTGTTACTAGAGGGCGGGGTGTGTGTTACTAGAGGGCGGGGTGTATGTTACTAGAGGGTGGGGTGTGTGTTACTAGAGGGTGGGGTGTGTGTTACTAGAGGGCGGGGGGTGTGTTACTAGAGGGTGGGGTGTGTGTTACTAGAGGGCGGGGTGTGTGTTACTAGAGGGCGGGGTGTGTGTTACTAGAGGGCGGGGTGTGTGTTACTAGAGGGCGGGGTGTATGTCACTAGGGGGCTGGGTGTGTGTTATTAGGGGGCGGGGTGTGTGTTACTAGAGGGCGGGGTGTGTGTTACTAGGGGGCGGGGGGGTGTTACTAGAGGGCGGGGTGTGTGTTACTAGAGGGCGGGGTGTGTGTTACTAGGGGGCGGGGTGTGTGTTACTAGAGGGTGGGGTGTGTGTTACTAGAGGGCGGGGTGTGTGTTACTAGAGGGCGGGGTGTGTGTTACTAGGGGGCGGGGTGTGTGTTACTAGAGGGTGGGGTGTGTGTTACTAGAGGGCGGGGTGTGTGTCACTAGGGGGCTGGGTGTGTGTTACTAGGGGGCGGGGTGTGTGTTACTAGAGGGTGGGATGTGTGTTACTAGAGGGCGGGGTGTGTGTTACTAGGGGGCGGGGTGTGTGTTGCTAGAGGGCGGGGTGTGTGTTGCTAGAGGGTGGGGTGTGTGTTACTAGAGGGCGGGGTGTGTGTTACTAGAGGGCGGGGTGTGTGTTACTAGGGGGCGGGGTGTGTATGACTAGGTGGTGGGGTGTGTGTTACTAGGTGGTGGGGTGTGTGTTACTAGGGGGCGGGGTGTGTGTTACTAGAGGGTGGGGTGTGTGTTACTAGATGGTGGGGTGTGTGTCACTAGGGGGCTGGGTGTGTGTTACTAGAGGGCGGGGTGTGTGTTACTAGGGGGCGGGGTGTGTGTTACTAGAGGGCGGGGTGTGTTTTACTAGGTGGTGGGGTGTGTGTTACTAGGGGGCAGGGTGTGTTACTAGGGGGCGGTGGTGTGTGTTACTAGGGGGCGGGGTGTGTGTTACTAGGGGGCGGTGGTGTGTGTTACTAGAGGGCGGGGTGTGTGTTACTAGGGGGCGGTGGTGTGTGTTACTAGGGGGTGGGGTGTGTGTTACTAGGGGGGAGGGTGTGTGTTACTAGAGGGCAGAGTGTGTGTTTCCAGGGGGCGGGGGGGTGTTACTAGAGGGCGGGGTGTGTGTTTCTAGAGGGCGGGGTGTGTGCTACTAGAGGGCGGGGTGTGTGTTACTAGGGGGTGGGAGGTTCTTCACTGTAAGCACACTGATCAGGATGGCTGTGCTGTGCAGCGTGCTTGTGCTGGCAGGGAGGAAGATTGTTTGTAAATAAAACTTCCTCCTCGTCGGTGATGGCCGGTAATCGGGGGCCCGGTGATTGACAAATGGCGGCAAGGGTGGGGCACTTGCGTGGCTCACGCGTGCCCCCTACCTGGAACTGCAAAATGCCTTATATATACGTGATCCTGCGTGCCGCCCTGGAGCAGTATATCTTCTATAGGGCGCTCTTTAAGCGGCCAATGAAATACAGATTAGTGATGTGAAATCGGTCCAATCTGGGTCGAGTCCCCGAACTTTGCGCGCTGATTCTCCCGTCCGCGTTGTCTTTCTCGCCTGAACGGCGCTCTCCCCGTAATGACATCTCCATTACAGACTCCGTTTATAGAGAGAGCAATTGGATCTTCGTGAAGTGGAACAAATATCGCCGCTCTGCCTGATATCGTATGTTCGGGGAATAATAGATAATTCCTCAGTTCAGCGAGTAGACGGAAACGCGGCGAGTAATTAGGGGCGGCCCTTCCCCCGCACAATATACTGTCATTATATCCCCGGCGTTGTTAACAATTCATAGCCTACAGAGATTTCTATATTATGTTCTCCTCCGGCGCCGACGATGAATCATGAAGAAGGTTCAATTGATAAACCTCCCTATATATAACCCAAACAATTCCCCATCACTCGCCTCGCTGCCGAGGACCGAATTCCCTCCTAATAGCCGTGTGCATTACGGGGCGCAAAAATCCACCCAATCGCTCATAAAACAAAATACGCAGTGAGTGCGGCGATATATATGTACCGCGGATTAGGGCGGGGCCGCCTGCTTCAGTGACATTTCATCTTAATTAACCTCACGGTACAGCTAGGAAAAATCAGGTTCAAAAGGGTGAGTTGTCCTAGCTGTGAGACCTCAGCTTGGCGTGACATGGCTTTGTTTATAAACGAAGTCACGCCGCTAATGGTTTTGTTTAGCAACAAAGGCATATTACTGATGCATCACAAACACTGAAGAATCACAAATACATTTCTGCTTTTCTATGATTCCTTTCTCTTCAGTGTAATGTTGTGCATATAACTGATGGCTTTGTTTACAAATGAAGGCATAGCACTCATGGCTTTGTTTACAAATGAAGGCATAGCACTCATGGCTTTGTTTATGAATGCAGGTACATAACTGATGGTTTTGTTCTTAAATGAAAGCATTTCACCAAAGGCTCTGTTTATAAATGCCGGGCTATCACACATGGCTTTGTTTACATATGAAGGCATATCACGCATGGCTTTGTTTACATATGAAGGCATATCACTCATGACTTTGTTTACAAATGAAGGCATATCACTAGCTAGAAAAATCAATTTCAAAAGGGCAAGTTACACTCAGTGACATAGCTGTGAGACCTCAGCTTGGCGTGACATGGCTCCGTTTATAAACGAAGTCACGTTGCTAATGGTTTTGTTTAGAAACAAATGCATATTACTGATTCATCACAAATACTGAAGAATCTGCTTTTTTATGATTCCTTTCTCTTCAGTGTAATGTTGTGCATATAACTGATGGCTTTGTTTACAAACGAAGGCATATCACTCATGACTTTGTTTATGAATGCAGGTAAATAACTGATGGCTTTGTTCTTAAATTAAAGCATTTCACCAAAGGCTCTGTTTATAAATGCCGGGCTATCACACATGGCTTTGTTTACAAATGAAGGCATATCATTAGCTAGAAAAAATCAATTTCAAAAGGGCAAGTTACACTCAGTGTCATAGCTGTGAGACCATGCTTTGTGTGACATGGCTTTGTTTATAAACTAAAACATGTCGCTAATGGGTTTGTTTAGAAACAAAGGCATATTACTGATGCATCACAAATACTGAAGAATCACAAATGCATTTCTGCTTTTTTATGATTATTTGCTCTTCCGTGTAATGTTGTGCATATAACTGATGTCTTTGTTTACAAATGAAGGAAAATCACTGGTATCACTGATGGATTTATTTACAAATGAAGGCATATCACTGATGGCTTTGTTTATGAATGCAGGCATATAGAACGGATGGCTTTGTTCTTAAATTAAGGCATTTCACTGATGACTCTGTTTATAATCGCAGGCATATCACTCATGGCTTTGTTTACAAATGAAGGCATATCACTCATGGCTTTGTTTATGGATTCAGACATATTACTCATGGCTTTGCTTACAAATGAAGGCACATCACTCATGGCTTTGTTCTTAAATTAAGGCATTTCACCAATGCCTCTGTTTATAAATGAAGGCATATCACTCATGGCTTTGTTTATGAATGCAGACATGTCACTCTTTGCTTTGTTTACAAATGAAGGCATATCACTGATGGCTTTGTTTATGAATGCAGACATATGACTGGTGGCTTTGTCCTTAAATTAAAGCATTTCATTGATGGCTCTGTTTTTAAATTCAGGCATATCACTCATGGATTTGTTTACAAATTAAGGCATATCAGTCATGGCTTTGTTTATAAATGAAGGAATATCACGGATGGCTTTGTTCTTAAATGAAGGCATGATGGGTTTTTTTTTTTTACAAATGCAGACATATTGTGCATTGCTTTGTTTACAAATTAAAGTATATCACTGATGGCTTTGTTTACAAATGTAGTCATGTCATAGATGGCTTTGTTTATAAGTCTAGGCATATCACTGATGCATCAAAGAATCATAAATAATTATGCATTTTTTACTATTATTTGATGCGTTCATGTGAGAAATACATTTAGTTTTAGATAGCTGTATTTGTTATCAGACATTAGAGGGCAGTGTAGGAGCACTTCTGCATAATATTGTGCAGAACACTGATGGCTTTGTTTACAAATAAAGTCATGTCACTGAAGGATTTGTTTTTAATTGATGGCATATCACTGATGACTTTGTTTAGAAGCAAAGGAATATCACTGATGGCTTAGTTTATAAACGAAGCCCTATCACTGATGCATCAAAGAATAATAAATCATGCTGCATTATTTATGACTCTTTGAAGTATTTATGTGAGAAACACATTTAGTGTTAGCCAGCTGTATTTGACATCAGAGGGAAGAGTATGAGCTCTTCTGTGTAATATTGTGCACATTACTGATGGCTTTGTTTATAAATGAAGGCACAACACGGATGGCTTTGTTTTATAAATGAAGGCATATCACTGATGGCTTTGTTTATAAACAAAGGCATATTATTGATGCCTGTTTTATAAACACAGGCATATTACTGATGGCTTTGTTTACAAATTAAAGCATATCACTGATGACTTTGGTCATAAATGAAGGCATATCACTGATTGCTGTGTTTATAAATGAAGACAGATCACTGATGGGTTTGTTTATAAACAAAGGCATTTCACTGACGCATCCAAGAATCTTAATTAATGCTGCATTATATATGGTTCTTTGAAGTATTTATATGAGAAACACATTTAGTATTAGCCAGATGTATTTGGTATCGGGCATCAGGGGGCAGCGTAGGAGCACTTCTGCGTAATATTGTGCATATCACCGATGGCTTTGTATACAAATTAACACATATCACTGATGGCTTTGTTTATAAATGAAGGCATACCATATTGCTAATGGGCATTTTTATAAATGAAGGCATATTACTGATGGGTTTGTTTATAAATGAAAGCATATGACTGAAAGTTTTGTTTATAAACAAAGGCATATAACCGTTGGCTTTGTTTACAAATGAAGGCATATCACTTATGGGTTGATTTATAAATGAAGGCAGATCACTGATGGCTTTGTTTATAAATGAAGGCAGATCACTGATGGCTTTGTTTATAAATGAAGGTAGATCACTGATGGCTTTGTTTACAAATGAAGGCAGATCACTGATGGCTTTGTTTACAAATGAAGGCATAACATTTCTGGGTTTGTTTATAAATGAAGGCAGATCACTGATGGTTTTGTTTACCTCTGGGCTCGGCCGTGGTCTTTGTCACCTCTGGGCTCGGCCGTGGTCTTTGTCACCTCTGGGCTCGGCCGTGGTCTTTGTCACATCTGGGCTCGGCCGAGTCTTTGTCATCTCTGGGCTCGGCCGTGGTCTTTGTCACCTTTGGGCTCGGCCGTGGTATATGTCACCTCTGGGCTCGGCCGTGGTATTTGTCACCTCTGGGCTCGGCCGTGGTCTTTGTCACATCTGGGCTCGGCCGAGTCTTTGTCATCTCTGGGCTCGGCCGTGGTCTTTGTCACATCTGGGCTCGGCCGTGGTCTTTGTCACCTCTGGGCTCGGCTGTGGTCTTTGTCACCTCTGGGCTCGGCCGTGGTCTTTGTCACCTCTGGGCTCGGCCGTGGTCTTTGTCACATCTGGGCTCGGCCGAGTCTTTGTCATCTCTGGGCTCGGCCGTGGTCTTTGTCACATCTGGGCTCGGCCGTGGTCTTTGTCACCTCTGGGCTCGGCCGTGGTCTTTGTTACCTCTGGGCTCGGCCGTGGTATTTGTCACCTCGGGGCTTGGCCGTGGTCTTTGTCACCTTTGGGCTCGGCCGTGGTCTTTGTCACCTCTGGGCTCGGCCGTGGTCTTTGTCACCTCTGGGCTCGGCCGCGGTCTTTGTCACCTCTGGGCTCGGCCGCGGTCTTTGTCACCTCTGGGCTCGGCCGAGTCTTTGTCATCTCTGGGCTCGGCCGTGGTCTTTGTCACCTCTGGGCTCGGCCGTGGTCTTTGTCACCTCTGGACTCGGCCGCGGTCTTTGTCACCTCTGGGCTCGGCCGCGGTCTTTGTCACCTCTGGGCTCGGCCGCGGTCTTTGTCATCTCTGGGCTCGGCCGAGTCTTTGTCACCTCTGGGCTCGGCCGCGGTCTTTGTCACCTCTGGACTCGGCCGCGGTCTTTGTCACCTCTGGGCTCTAGTTTGGGCTTTTCAACTCACTATCTCCACAAAAGTAACTCCGGGAGCTCAGAAATCTCTCATCGTCTTTCACAACATGAAACAAATCCGGAGAACTTCAGATCAGCGCGGATCTTCCCGGAGCTCCCAGAACAACATTCATACACAAAAAAAAAAATTCTATTTTTTTTTCTTTCCTCCTTCTTAGGAAATCTCTGGCTCTCCGTTCAGCTGCTAGTTATAAATACATCATTATGAGAAAATCAATTCTCACTATATTTTGTATCTCTTTTATTCCTCTCAAGCTGTTGGCGAGCGCAATTCCCCCGGCGTTTACCAGACAAAATAGCTGCACACCTTGCTGGAGGCGCACATTCACTTACTGTGGATTTATACACGCCGCCAATATGTTTATTTATCTTCCTGACAGGATGTGCGCTGGTATTCATTACTTCACGTATCAGACCACATTTATTTATTGTGTGTGGGGGCGCCGATTCCCCCCAAACGCAGAAATGATGGACGCAATTGTGTAAAGTGAGATCTGTCAGCGAGGTCTAGTGGTAGTTATGGGGAATATTTATATATTAGAGATAATATAATGTGATGCTACTCATACATAAATAAATAAAAAAGTCACAGGCAAAAATAACAGCAACCCTGAAATAAATATATATATAAAGAAGATCTGGCCTAGTGCCCCAAAAAGTCACACACAAAAAAAGAGCGACCCTGAAATAAATAAATATATATATAATAAGAAAATCTGACCTAGTGCCCCAAAAAGTGAAAAAAAAATGATCCTGAAATAAATAAATAAATATATATATGTATACACAGGTATATATATATATATATATAAAGAATTTCTGGCCTAGTGCCCCAAAAAGTCACAAGATAAATAAGAGCAACCCTGATATATATACATATGTGTGTGTGTGCATAATAAGAAAATCTGACCTAGTGCCCCAAAAAGTAAAAAAAAAAAAGTGACCCTGAAATAAATAAATATATATATATATATATATATATATATATATATATATATATATATAAAGAATTTCTGGCCTAGTGCCCCAAAAAGTAAAAAACAAAAAGAGTGACTTTGAAATAAATAAATATATATATATAAGATATGGCCTAGTGCCCCAAAAAGTCACACAAAAAAAAAGAGTGACCCTGAAATAAATAAATATATAATATATAATAAGAAAGTCTGTCCTAGTGCCCCAAAAAGTAAAAACAAAAGAGTGACTCTGAAATAAATAAATATATATATAAAATAAGAAAATCTGACCTAGTGCCCCAAAAAGTAAAAAAAAAAAGTGGCCCTGAAATAAATAAATATATAATATAATATATAATAACAAAATCCGGCCTAGTGCCCCAAAAAGTAAAAACAAAAGAGTGACTCTGAAAATAAATAAATATACATATATATATATAAAATAGGAAAATCTGACCCAGTGCCCCAAAAAGTGAAAACAAAATGACCCTGAAATAAATAAATAAATATATATATAAAGAATTTCTGGCCTAGTGCCCCAAAAAGTCACAAGATAAATAAGAGCGACCCTGATATATATATATATGTGTGTATAATAAGAAAATCTGACCCCCCCCCAAAAAAAAAAAAAAAAAGTGACCCTGAAATATATATATATATATATATATATATATATATAAATAATTTCTGGCCTAGTGCCCCAAAAAGTAAAAAACAAAAAGAGTGACTTTGAAATAAATAAATAAATATATATATATACATAATAAGAAAATCTGACGTAATGCTCCAAAAAGTAAAAAAAAGGTGACCCTGAAATAAATAAAACAATCTGGCCTAGTGCCCCAAAAAGTCACAAAGAAAAGAGCGACCCTGAAAATTGTTTAATCATTATTTCTGTGTTTCTGGAATGTGATTCAGGCGATTCGAGCTGTTGGTGTTTACAATTTTTACCGCCTGTTTTACATCTATACCAACTTGTGACAAAAAAAAAAATGTATTTTCTCCTGAAAAATTATTATGCAAGTAAAGCTATATTCCAAAAATGGGATCCACTTCAGCTCCGGAACATTTACCCCCTTTAAGACCAGGGCATTTTTTTGCTATTCGGCACTGCTCTACTTTGACTGGCAATCGCGCGGTCATGCGGTGCTGTACCCAAAATGAACTTTATATCATTTTTTTTACATAAATAGAGCTTTCTTTTGATGGTATTTGATCACCGCTGTTTTTTTTTTTAATATATAAACAAAAGAAGACTGAAAATTTGGAGAAAAAAAAAAACAATGTTTTCTACTTTCTGTTATAAAACATAATAATAATAATCACATTTCTTCATAAATTTAGGCCAAAATGTATTCTGCGACATCTTTGGTAAACAGGAGGTGAATTGCTTTGTAGAGATTTCCTCTCATTTCCTATTGCATCCCTGAGACCAGAAGCAAAGAGAAATATCTCCTCCCCTCCCCCCAAACCCCCCCCCCCCCCCTTCCAGACATGAATTTAATTTTTTTTATTTTATTTTTTTAAATCTCAGAAGAAAAGAATCATTAATTACCGTCTTCATTTTTCAAAAATCCAGAATCAAACAGTTAAAAAAAAAATTGCGGTCCGGCCGTGTGCCGATAACGCGGCTCCTCACCCCACACCCCAGTTAAGCAATTAAAAGTTAAATTGGAAATTTTGAAGGAAAAAAAAAAGAAAAAGGAAATAAACTTTTTGTTGTTGTTTTTGAATGTTAATTTCCAGAAGCGGAGAATAGCGCTGATCACAGCTGCAATGCCTAATCAGCATCTTCCTGTTGGCTTCCGACAACAATTCAGGCCTCTCGGCGCCGCGGGCAAAGGGCCCAGCAATTTCAATCAGCTGCACGATGCCGCACATTCAGCGAGGGCCAGAGCCGTGCCACCCACCCTCCGCCGCGCCGGAGGAGCCAGAAAGCCTGCGTGATAGAGATAGAAGGCGCGGCGGCCCGTGCCAGGACATGAGACAAAACAACATTTTTTAGCCAAACCAAATTTGTTCTTGTAAACAAAGAAAGAATTAAAAAAAAAAAAAGCAAAAAAAAAAAACGATGTTCCTGCGGCGACGAGCGGCCTGTCGGGAAGGCCGAGCGGAAATTGATGGCGCGCGTGACAGTTGTCACGTATTAATTCTTGGAGTGCGTCGCTTTCACGCTGATAAATTTCATCATTTCTCGCCGTCGCAAAATCATCAAGAAAAAAACCTTAAGGACTGCAGAGCGGCAAACAACGCGCCCCGGAGATTTCACGGAAAACGCCGCATTGTGCAGAACCAGGCAATAAAATTTTGTCTTT